>NC_044550.1:103814521-104076731 GCF_007565055.1 Rhinopithecus roxellana | reverse complement strand
TACTCCTCTTCTAATACCTCCACTGTTTACTATTCCTATAATTATTCTCCTCTCCTTTATTCATCATTTTATTCATATTTTTACTATTCGGAGACATCAGGGAAATTCATACGTAATACGGGAAGAACGTCGCTTCGAACCCTCCACGAGAATTACTAAACTACGCTACAAAGATGCTCCGCGCCATTAGACATCAGGGAAATTCATACGTAAACTACGGGAAGACTCCGCTCTCACTCCACTGAATTACTACAGCTAAAAAGATCCTCCGCGCCATTAGACAAAGGGAATTCATAGTAAACTACGGGAAAGACTCCGCCACCTCCACTAGAATTGACTACAGCTAAAAAGATGCTCCGCGCATTAGACATCAGGGAAATTCATAGTAAACTACGGGAAGACTCCGCTCACCTCCACTAGAATTACTACAAGCTAAAGATGCTCCGCGCCATTAGACATCAGGGAAATTCATAGTAACGACGGAAGACTCCGCTTCACCTCCACTAGAATAACTACAGCTAAAAAGATGCTCCGCGCCATTAGACATCAGGAAATTCATATGTAAACTACGGAAGACTCCGCTTCCCTCCACTAGAATTACACAGCTAAAAAGATGCTCCGCGCCATTAGACATAAGGGAATTCATATGTAAACTACGGGAAGCTCCGCTTCACCTCCACTAGAATTACTACAGCTAAAAAGATGCTCCGCGCCATTGACATCAGGGAAATCATATGTAAACTACGGGAAGACTCCGCTCACCTCCACTAGAATTACTACAGCTAAAAAGATGCTCCGCGCCATTAGACATCAGGAAATTCAATGTAAACACGGGAAGACCCGCTTCACCTCCACTAGATTACTACAGCTAAAAAGATGCTCCGCGCCATTAGACATCAGGGAATTCATATAACAACGGGAAGACTCCGCTTCACCTCCACTAGAATTACTCAGCTAAAAAGATGCTCCGCGCCATTAGACATCAGGGAAATTCATATGTAAACTACGGGAAGACTCCGCTTCACCTCCACTAGAATAACACAGCTAAAAAGATGCTCCGGCCATTAGACATCAGGGAAATCATATGTAAACTACGGGAAGACTCCGCTTCACCCCACAGAATTACTACAGCTAAAAGATGCTCCGCCATTAGACATCAGGGAAATTCATATGTAAACTACAGGGAAGACTCCGCTTCACCTCCACTAGAATTACTAGCTAAAAAGAGTGCTCCGCGCCATTAGACATCAGGAAATTCATATGTAAACTACGGGAAGACTCCGCTTCACCTCCACTAGAATTACTACAGCTAAAAAGATGCTCCGCGCCATTAGACATCAGGGAAATTCATATGTAAACTACGGAAGACTCCGCTTCACCTCCACTAGAATTACTACAGCTAAAAAGATGCCCGCGCCATTAGCACTAAGGGAAATTCATATGTAAACTCGGGAAGACTCCGCTTCACCTCACTAGAATTACTACACTAAGCTAAAATGCGCCGCCATTAGACTCAGGGAAATTCATATGTAAACTACGGGAAACTCCTTCACCTCCACTAGAATTACTACAGCTAAAAAGATGCTCCGCGCATTAGACACAGGGAAATTCATATGTAAACTACGGGAAGACTCCGCTTCACCTCCACTAGAATTACTACAGCTAAAAAGAGCTCCGCCGCCATAGACATCAGGGAAATTCATATGTAAACTACGGGAAGACTCCGCTTCACCCTCCACTAGAATTACTACAGCAAAAAGATGCCCGCGCCATTAGACATCAGGGAAATTATTGTAACTACGGAAGACTCCGCTATCACCTCCACTAGAATTACTACAGCTAAAAAGATGCTCCGCGCATTAACTCAGGGAAATTCATATGTAAACTACGGAAGACTCCGTACCTCCACTAGAATTAGTAAGAGCTAAAAAGATGCTCCGCGCCATTAGACATCAAGGGAATTCATATGTAAACTACGGGAAGATCCGCTTCACCTCCACTAGAATTACTACAGCTAAAAAGAGTGCTCCGCCCATTAGACATCAGGGAAATTCATATGTAAACTACGGGAAGATTCCGCTTCACCTCCACTAGAATTCTACAGCTAAAAAGATGCTCCGGCCATTAGACATCAGGGAAATTCATATGTAAACTACGGGAAGATTCCGCTTCACCCTCCACTAGAATCTACAGCAAGATGCCTCCGCGCCATTAGACACAGGGAAATTCATATGTAAACGGGAAGATCCGCTGCACACCTCCACTAGAATTACTACAGCTAAAAGAGGCTCGCGCCATTAGACATCAGGGAAATCATATGTAAACTACGGGAAGACTCCGCTTCACCTCCACTAGAATTACAACAGCTAAAAAGATGCTCCGCCCATTAGACATCAGGGAAATTCTATGTAAACTACGGAAGTTCCGTCTCACCCACTAGAATAACTACAGTTAAAAAGATGCTCCGCGCCATTAGACATCAGGGAAACATATGTAAATACGGAAGATTCCGCTTCACCTCCACAGAATTACTACAGCTAAAAGATGCTCCGCCCATTAGACATCAGGGAATCATGTATAAAGGGAAGATCCGCTTCACCTCCACTAGAATTACTAGCTAAAAAGATGCCCGCGCCATTAACATCAGAAATTCATAGTAAAATACGGGAAGACTCCGCTTCACCTCCACTAGAATACTACACAGGCTAAACATCAGGAAATCCAAGTGCTGGTGATGCGTGAGCCATCCACTAGAATTACTACTACAGCTAAAAGAGAAATACCAGTGCTGTGAGGCTGTGAGATCCACAGAATACTACAGCTAAAGAGAAATACCAAGTGCGGGTGAGCTGTGAGCCATCCACTAGAATTACTACAGCTTAAAAAGATGCTCCGCGCCATTAACATCAGGGAAATTCATATGTAAACTACGGAAGACTCGCTTCACCTCCACTAGAATTACTACAGCTAAAAGATGCTCCGCCATTAGACATCAGGGAAATTCATATGTAAACTACGGGAAGACTCCGCTCACCTCCACTGGAATAACAACAGCAAAAAGATGCTCCGCGCCATTAGACATCAGGGAAATTCAATGTAAACTACGGGAAGACTCCGCTTCACCTCCACTAGAATTACTACAGCTAAAAGAGGCTCCGCGCCATTAGACATCAGGGAAATTCATAGGTAACTCGGGAAGACTCCGCTCACCCCACTGGAATATACTACAGCTAAAAAGATGCTCCGCGCCATTAGACATCAGGGAAATTCATATGTAACTAGGGAAGACTCGCTTCACCTCCACTGGAATTACTACAGCTAAAAAGATGCCGCGCCATTAGACATCAGGGAAATTCATATGTAAACTACGGAAGAACTCCGCTTCACCTCCACTAGAATTACTACAGCTAAAAAGATGCTCCGCGCCATTAGACATCAGGGAAATTCATATGTAAACTTCGGGAAGACTCCGCTGCACCTCCACTGGAATTACTACAGCTAAAAAGATGCTCCGCGCCATTAGACATCAGGGAAATTCATATGTAAACTACGGGAAGACTCCGCTTCACCTCCACTGGAATTACTACAGCTAAAAAGATGCTCCGCGCCATTAGACATCAGGAAATCATATGTAAACTACGGGAAGACTCCGCTTCACCTCCACTGAATTACTACAGCTAAAAAGATGCTCCGCGCCATTAGACTCAGGGAAATTCATATGTAAACTACGGGAAGACTCCGCTTCACCTCCACTAGAATTACTACAGCTAAAAGATGCTCCGCGCCATTAGACATCAGGGAAATTCATATGTAAACTAGGGAAGACTCCGCTCACCTCCACTAGAATTTACTACAGCTAAAAAGATGCTCCGCGCCATTAGACATCAGGGAAATTATATGTAAACTACGGGAAGACTCCGCTTCACCTCCACTAGAATTACTACAGCTAAAAAGATCTCCGCGCCATTAGACATCAGGGAAATTCATATGTAAACTACGGGAAGACTCGCTCACACTCCACTAGAATATACAGCTAAAAAGATGCTCCGCGCCATTAGACATCAGGGAAATTCATATGTAAACTACGGGAAGACTCCGCTCACCTCACTAGAATACTACAGCTAAAAGATGCT
This sequence comes from Rhinopithecus roxellana, assembly GCF_007565055.1. Lineage (NCBI taxonomy): Eukaryota > Metazoa > Chordata > Mammalia > Primates > Cercopithecidae > Rhinopithecus > Rhinopithecus roxellana. Next base: position 104,072,598 of record NC_044550.1, on the reverse strand, counting down.
CCGCGCCATTAGACATCAGGGAAATTCATATGTAAACTAGGGAAGACTCCGCTTCACCTCACTAGATACTACAGCTAAAAAGATGCCCGCGCCATTAGACATCAGGGAAATTCATATGTACTACGGGAAGACTCGCTTCACCTCCACTAGAATTACTACAGCTAAAAAGATGCTCCGCGCCATTAGACATCAGGGAAATTCATATGTAAACTACGGAAGACTCCGCTTCACCTCCACTAGAATTACTACAGCTAAAAATGATGCTCCGCCATTGACATCAGGGAAATCATATGTAAATAGGGAAGACTCCGCTTCACCTCACTAAATTACTACAGCTAAAAAGATGCTCCGCGCCATTAGACATCAGGGAAATTCATATGTAAACTACGGGAAGATTCCGCTTCACTCCACAGAATACTACAGTCTAAAAAGATGCTCCGCGCCATTAGACATCAGGGAAATTCATATGTAAACTACGGGAAGACTCGCTTCACCTCCACTAGAATTACTACAGCTAAAAAGATGCTCCGCGCCATTAGACATCAGGGAAATTCATATTAAACTACGGGAAGACCCGCTTACCTCCACTGGAATTACACAGCTAAAAAGATGCTCCGCGCCATTAGACATCAGGGAAATTCATAGTAAACTACGGAGAAGACTCCGCTTCACCTCCACTAGAATTACTAAAGCTAAAAAGATGCTCCGCGCCATTAGACATCAGGGAATTCATATGTAAACAAACGGGGAAGACATCCGCTTCACCTCCACTAGAATACTACAGCTAAAAAGATGCTCCGCGCCATTAGACATCAGGAAATTCATATGAATTACGGGAAGACTCCGCTCCACCCCACTAGAATTAGTACAGCTAAAAAGATGCCCGCGCCATAGACATCAGGGAAATTCATATGTAACTACGGAAGATTCCGTTCACACCTCACTAGAATTACTACAGCTAAAAAGATGCTCCCGCCATTAGACATCAGGGAAATTCAATTAAACTACGGGAAGATTCCGCTTCACCCTCCACTAGAATTCTACAGCTAAAAAGATGCTCCGCGCCATTAAGACATCAGGGAAATTCATATGAAACTACGGAAGATTCCGCTTCACACCTCCACTAGATACTACAGCTAAAAAGATGCTCCGCGCCATTAGAACATCAGGGAATTCATATGTAAACTACGGGAAGATTCCGCTTCACCTCCACTAGAATTACTACAGCTAAAAAGATGCTCCGCGCCATTAGACATCAGGAAATTCATATGTAAACTACGGGAAGACTCCGCTTCACCTCCACTAGAATTACTACAGCTAAAGATGCTCCGCGCCATTAGACATCAGGGAAATTCATAGTTAAACTACGGGAAGATTCCGCTTCACCTCCACTAGAATTACTACATTAAAAAGATGCCCGCGCCATTAGACATCAGGGAAATCATATGTAAACTACTGGAAGATTCCGCTTCACCTCCACTAGAATACACGTTAAAAGATGCTCCGCGCCATAGACATCAGGGAAATTCATATGTAAACTATGGAAGATCCGCTTCACCCACTAGAATTACTACACAGCAAAAAGATGCTCCGCGCCATTAGACATCAGGGAAATTCATAGTAAACTAGGGAGACCCGCTTCACTCCACTAGAATTACTACAGCTAAAAGAGAATACCAAGTGTGGTGAGGCTTGGAGCCTCCACTAAATTACTACACTAAAAGAGAAATACCAAGTGCTGGGAGGCTTTGGAGCCATCCACTAGAATTACTACAGCTAAAAAGGGAAATACGCAAGTGCTGGTGAGCATGTGGAGCCATCCACTAGAATACTACAGTTAAAAGATGCTCCGCGCCATTAACATCAGGGAAATTCATATGTAAACTATGGGAAGATTCCGCTTCATCCTCCACTAGAATTACTGCAGCAAATGATGCTCCGCGCCATTAGACATCAGGGAATTCATATTTAAACTACGGGAAGACTCCGCTTCACCTCCACTAGAATTACTACAGCTAAAAAGATGCTCCGCGCCATAGACATCAGGGAAACCATATGTAAACTACGGGAAGATTCCGCTTCACCTCCACTAGAATTACTACAGTTAAAAAGATGCTCCGCGCCATTAGACATCGGAAATTCATATGTAAAACTACTGACATCAGGGAAGGAATCATATGTAAACTACTGGAAGATTCCGCTTCACCTCCACTAGAATTACTACAGTTAAAAAGATGCTCCGCGCCATTAGACATCAGGGAAATTCATATGTAAACTATGGGAAGATTCCGCTTCACCTCCACTAGAATTACTACAGCTAAAAAGATGCTCCGCGCCATTAGACATCAGGGAAATTCATACAGTAAACTACGGGAAGACTCCGCTTCACCTTCACTAGAATTACTACAGCTAAAAAGAGAAATACCAAGTGCTGGTGAGGCTGTGGAGCCATCCACTAGAATTACTACAGCTAAAAAGAGAAATACCAAGTGCTGGTGAGGCTGTGGAGCCATCCACTAGAATTACTACAGCTAAAAAGAGAAATACCAAGTGCTGGTGAGGCTGTGGAGCCATCCACTAGAATTACTACAGTTAAAAAGATGCTCCGCGCCATTATACATCAGGGAAATTCATATGTAAACTATGGGAAGATTCCGCTTCACCTCCACTAGAATTACTACAGCTAAAAAGATGCTCCGCGCCATTAGACATCAGGGAAATTCATATGTAAACTACGGAAAGACTCCGCTTCACCTCCACTAGAATTACTACAGCTAAAAAGATGTTCCGCGCCATTAGACATCAGGGAAATTCATATGTAAACTACGGGAAGATTCCGCTTCACCTCCACTAGAATTACTACAGCTAAAAAGATGCTCCGCGACATTAGACATCAGGGAAATTCATATGTAAACTACGGGAAGATTCCGCTTCACCTCCACTAGAATTACTACAGCTAAAAAGATGCTCCGCGCCATTAGACATCAGGGAAATTCATATGTAAACTACGGGAAGATTCCGCTTCACCTCCACTAGAATTGCTACAGCTAAAAAGATGCTCCGCGCCATTAGACATCAGGGAAATTCATATGTAAACTACGGGAAGATTCCGCTTCACCTCCACTAGAATTACTACAGCTAAAAAGATGCTCCGCGCCATTAGACATCAGGGAAATTCATATGTAAACTACGGGAAGATTCCGCTTCACCTCCACTAGAATTACTACAGCTAAAAGATGATCTCCGCGCCATTAGACATCAGGGAAATTCATATGTAAACTACGGGAAGACTCCGCTTCACCTCCACTAGAATTACTACAGCTAAAAAGATGCTCCGCGCCATTAGACATCAGGGAAATTCATATGTAAACTACAGGAAGACTCCGCTTCACCTCCACTAGAATTACTACAGCTAAAAAGAGAAATACCAAGTGCTGGTGAGGCTGTGGAGCCATCCACTAGAATTACTACAGCTAAAAAGAGAAATACCAAGTGCTGGTGAGGCTGTGGAGCCATCCACTAGAATTACTACAGTTAAAAGATGCTCCGCGCCATTAGACATCAGGGAAATTCATATGTAAACTACGGGAAGACTCCGCTTCACCTCCACTAGAATTACTACAGCTAAAAAGATGCTCCGCGCCATTAGACATCAGGGAAATTCATATGTAAACTACGGGAAGATTCCGCTTCACCTCCACTAGAATTACTACAGCTAAAAGAGAAATACCAAGTGCTGGTGAGGCTGTGGAGCCATCCACTTGAATTACTACAGTTAAAAAGATGCTCCACGCCATTAGACATCAGGGAAATTCATATGTAAACTACGGGAAGATTCTGCTTCACCTCCACTAGAATTACTACAGCTAAAAAGAGAAATACCAAGTGCTGGTGAGGCTGTGGAGCCATCCACTAGAATTACTACAGCTAAAAAGATGCTCCGCGCCATTAGACATCAGGGAAATTCATATGTAAACTACGGGAAGATTCCGCTTCACCTCCACTAGAATTACTACAGCTAAAAAGAGAAATACCAAGTGCTGGTGAGGCTGTGGAGCCATCCACTAGAATTACTACAGCTAAAAAGAGAAATACCAAGTGCTGGTGAGGCTGTGGAGCCATCCACTAGAATTACTACAGCTAACAAGAGAAATACCAAGTGCTGGTGAGGCTGTGGAGCCATCCACTAGAATTACTACAGCTAAAAAGAGAAAATACCAAGTGCTGGTGAGGCTGTGGAGCCATCCACTAGAATTACTACAGCTAAAAAGAGAAATACCAAGTGCTGGTGAGGCTGTGGAGCCATCCACTAGAATTACTACAGCTAAAAAGAGAAATACCAAGTGCTGGTGAGGCTGTGGAGCCATCCACTAGAATACTACAGCTAAAAAGAGAAAATACCAAGTGCTGGTGAGGCTGTGGAGCCATCCACTAGAATTACTACAGCTAAAAAGAGAAAATACCAAGTGCTGGTGAGGCTGTGGAGCCATCCACTAGAATTACTACAGCTAAAAGAGAAAATACCAAGTGCTGGTGAGGCTGTGGAGCCATCCACTAGAATTACTACAGCTAAAAAGAGAAAATACCAAGTGCTGGTGAGGCTGTGGAGCCATCCACTAGAATTACTACAGTTAAAAAGAGAGAAATACCAAGTGCTGGTGAGGCTGTGGAGCCATCCACTAGAATTACTACAGCTAAAAAGAGAAAATACCAAGTGCTGGTGAGGCTGTGGAGCCATCCACTAGAATTACTACAGCTAAAAAGAGAAAATACCAATGCTGGTGAGGCTGTGGAGCCATCACTAGAATTACTACAGTAAAAAGAGAAAATACCAAGTGCTGGTGAGGCTGTGGAGCCATCCACTAGAATTACTACAGCTAAAAAGAGAAAATACCAAGTGCTGGTGCGGCTGTGGAGCCATCCACTAGAATTACTACAGCTAAAAAGAGAAATACCAGTGCTGGTGAGGCTGTGGAGCCATCCACTAGAATTACTACAGCTAAAAAGAGAAATACCAAGTGCTGGTGAGGCTGTGGAGCCATCCACTAGTATTACTACAGTTAAAAAGAGAAATACCAAGTGCTGGTGAGGCTGTGGAGCCATCCACTAGAATTACTACAGCTAAAAAGAGAAATACCAAGTGCTGGTGAGGCTGTGGAGCCATCCACTAGAATTACTACAGCTAAAAAGAGAAATACCAAGTGCTGGTGAGGCTGTGGAGCCATCCACTAGAATTCCTACAGCTAAAAAGAGAAATACCAAGTGCTGGTGAGGCTGTGGAGCCATCCACTAGAATTACTACAGCTTAAAAAGAGAAAATACCAAGTGCTGGTGAGGCTGTGGAGCCATCCACTAGAATTACTACAGCTAAAAAGAGAAATACCAAGTGCTGGTGAGGCTGTGGAGCCATCCACTAGAATACTACAGCTAAAAAGAGAAAATACCAGTGCTGGTGAGGCTGTGGAGCCATCCACTAGAATTACTACAGCTAAAAAGAGAAATACCAAGTGCTGGTGAGGCTGTGGAGCCATCCACTAGAATTACTACAGCTAAAAAGAGAAATACCAAGTGCTGGTGAGGCTCTGGAGCCATCCCACTAGAATTACTACGCTAAAAAGAGAAAATACCAGTGCTGTGAGGCTGTGGAGCCATCCCACTTAAATTACTACAGCTAAAAAGAGAAAATACCAAGTGCTGGTGAGGCTGTGGAGCCATCCACTAGAATTACTACAGTTAAAAAGAGAAAAATACCAGTGCTGGTGAGGCTGTGGAGCCATCCACTAGAATTACTACAGCTAAAAAGAGAAATACCAAGTGCTGGTGAGGCTGTGAGCCATCCACTAGAATTACTACAGCTTAAAAGAGAAAATACCAAGTGCTGGTGAGGCTGTGGAGCCATCCACTAGAATTACTACAGCTAAAAAGAGAAAATACCAAGTGCTGGTGAGGCTGTGGAGCCATCCATAGAATTACTACAGCTTAAAAAGAGAAAATAACCAAGTGCTGGTGAGGCTGTGGAGCCATCCCTAGAATTACTACAGTTAAAAAGAGAAATACAAGTGCTGGTGGGCTGTGTAGCCATCCACTAGAATTACTACAGCTAAAAGAGAAAATACCAAGTGCGGGTGAAGGCTGTTGGTGGAGCCATACACTAGATTACTACAGCTAAAAGAGAAATACCAAGTGCTGGTGGAGGCCCTGTGGAGCCATCCACTAGAATTACTAAAAGTTAAAAAAGAAATATAAAACAAGTGCTGGTGGGCTGTGGAGCCATCCACTAGAATTAATACAGCTAAAAAGAGAAAATACCAAGCTGGTGAGTCTGTGGAGCATCCACTAAGAATTACTACAGCTAAAAGAGAATACCAGTGCTGGTGAGGCTGTTGCCACCACTAGTATTTAACTACAGTTAAAAAAAGAGAAATACCAAGTGCTGGTGAGGCTGTGGGAAGCCATCCACTACGAGAATTCTTTACTAACAGCTTAAAAGAGAAATACCAAGTGCTGTTGAGGCTGTGGAGCATCCACTAGAAATTACTACAGCTAAAAAGAGAAATACCAAGTGCTGGTGGGCTGCTGTGGAGCCATCCACTAGAATTCTACATCTAAAAAAGTACAGTGCTAAGGCTGTGGAGCCATCCACTAGACATCACGGAAAGAAAACTAAAAGAGACCTCACTAGAATACTACCTAAAAGAGCCGTGCTGGTGAGGCTGTGGAGCCATCCACTAGAATACTACAGCTAAAAAGAGATAAATACCAAGTTGCTGGTGAGGCTGTGGAGCCATCACTGAATTCTACAGCTAAAAGGAAATACCAAGTGCTGGTGGCTGTGGAGCCATCCACTAGAATTACTACAGCTAAAAAGAGAAATACCAAGTGCTGGTGAGGCTCTGGAGCCATCCACTAGAATTACTACAGCTAAAAAAGAGAAAATACCAAGTGCTGGTGAGGCTGTGGCGCCCATCCCTAGAATTACTACAGCTAAAAAGAGAAAATACCAAGTGCTGGTGAGGCTGTGGGAGCAATCCACTAGAATTACTACAGCTAAAAGAGAAAATACCAAGTGCTGGTGAGGCTGTGGAGCCATCCCTAGAATTACTACAGTTAAAAAGAGAAATACCAAGTGCTGGTGAGGCTGTGGAGCCATCCACTAGAATTACTACAGCTAAAAAGAGAAATACCAAGTGCTGGTGAGGCTGTGGAGCCATCCACTAGAATTACTACAGCTAAAAAGAGAAAATACCAAGTGCTGGTGAGGCTGTGGAGCCATCCACTAGAATTACTACAGCTAAAAAGAGAAATACCAAGTGCTGGTGAGGCTGTGGAGCCATCCACTAGAATTACTACAGCTAAAAGAGAAATACCAAGTGCTGGTGAGGCTGTGGAGCCATCCACTAGAATTACTACAGCTAAAAAGAGAAATACCAAGTGCTGGTGAGGCTGTGGAGCCATCCACTAGAATTACTACAGCTAAAAAGAGAAATACCAAGTGCTGGTGAGGCTGTGGAGCCATCCACTAGAATTACTACAGCTAAAAAGAGAAATACCAAGTGCTGGTGAGGCTGTGGAGCCATCCACTAGAATTACTACAGTTAAAAAGATGCTCCGCGCCATTATACATCAGGGAAATTCATATGTAAACTATGGGAAGATTCCGCTTCACCTCCACTAGAATTACTACAGCTAAAAAGATGCTCCGCGCCATTAGACATCAGGGAAATTCATATGTAAACTACGGGAAGACTCCGCTTCACCTCCACTAGAATTACTACAGCTAAAAAGATGTTCCGCGCCATTAGACATCAGGGAAATTCATATGTAAACTACGGGAAGATTCCGCTTCACCTCCACTAGAATTACTACAGCTAAAAAGATGCTCCGCGACATTAGACATCAGGGAAATTCATATGTAAACTACGGGAAGATTCCGCTTCACCTCCACTAGAATTACTACAGCTAAAAAGATGCTCCGCGCCATTAGACATCAGGGAAATTCATATGTAAACTACGGGAAGATTCCGCTTCACCTCCACTAGAATTGCTACAGCTAAAAAGATGCTCCGCGCCATTAGACATCAGGGAAATTCATATGTAAACTACGGGAAGATTTCGCTTCACCTCCACTAGAATTGCTACAGCTAAAAAGATGCTCCGCGCCATTAGACATCAGGGAAATTCATATGTAAACTACGGGAAGATTCCGCTTCACCTCCACTAGAATTACTACAGCTAAAAAGATCCTCCGCGCCATTAGACATCAGGGAAATTCATATGTAAACTACGGGAAGATTCCGCTTCACCTCCACTAGAATTACTACAGCTAAAAAGATGCTCCGCGCCATTAGACATCAGGGAAATTCATATGTAAACTACGGGAAGACTCCGCTTCACCTCCACTAGAATTACTACAGCTAAAAAGAGAAATACCAAGTGCTGGTGAGGCTGTGGAGCCATCCACTAGAATTACTACAGCTAAAAAGAGAAATACCAAGTGCTGGTGAGGCTGTGGAGCCATCCACTAGAATTACTACAGTTAAAAAGATGCTCCGCGCCATTAGACATCAGGGAAATTCATATGTAAACTACGGGAAGATTCCGCTTCACCTCCACTAGAATTACTACAGCTAAAAAGATGCTCCGCGCCATTAGACATCAGGGAAATTCATATGTAAACTACGGGAAGATTCCGCTTCACCTCCACTAGAATTACTACAGCTAAAAAGAGAAATACCAAGTGCTGGTGAGGCTGTGGAGCCATCCACTTGAATTACTACAGTTAAAAAGATGCTCCGCGCCATTAGACATCAGGGAAATTCATATGTAAACTACGGGAAGATTCTGCTTCACCTCCACTAGAATTACTACAGCTAAAAAGAGAAATACCAAGTGCTGGTGAGGCTGTGGAGCCATCCACTAGAATTACTACAGCTAAAAAGATGCTCCGCGCCATTAGACATCAGGGAAATTCATATGTAAACTACGGGAAGATTCCGCTTCACCTCCACTAGAATTACTACAGCTAAAAAGAGAAATACCAAGTGCTGGTGAGGCTGTGGAGCCATCCACTAGAATTACTACAGCTAAAAAGAGAAATACCAAGTGCTGGTGAGGCTGTGGAGCCATCCACTAGAATTACTACAGCTAAAGAGAAATACCAAGTGCTGGTGAGGCTGTGGAGCCATCCACTAGAATTACTACAGCTAAAAAGAAAATACCAAGTGCTGGTGAGGCTGTGGAGCCATCCACTAGAATTACTACAGCTAAAAAGAGAAATACCAAGTGCTGGTGAGGCTGTGGAGCCATCCACTAGAATTACTACAGCTAAAAAGAGAAATACCAAGTGCTGGTGAGGCTGTGGAGCCATCCACTAGAATTACTACAGCTAAAAAGAGAAAATACCAAGTGCTGGTGAGGCTGTGGAGCCATCCACTAGAATTACTACAGCTAAAAAGAGAAAATACCAAGTGCTGGTGAGGCTGTGGAGCCATCCACTAGAATTACTACAGTTAAAAAGAGAAATACCAAGTGCTGGTGAGGCTGTGGAGCCATCCACTAGAATTACTACAGCTAAAAAGAGAAAATACCAAGTGCTGGTGAGGCTGTGGAGCCATCCACTAGAATTACTACAGCTAAAAAGAGAAATACCAAGTGCTGGTGAGGCTGTGGAGCCATCCACTAGAATTACTACAGTTAAAAGAGAAAATACAAGTGCTGGTGAGGCTGTGGAGCCATCCACTAGAATTACTACAGCTAAAAGAGAAAATACCAAGTGCTGGTGAGGCTGTGGAGCCATCCACTAGAATTACTACAGCTAAAAGAGAAATACCAAGTGCTGGTGAGGCTGTGGAGCCATCCACTAGAATTACTACAGCTAAAAAGAGAATACCAAGTGCTGGTGAGGCTGTGGAGCCATCCACTAGAATTACTACAGCTTAAAAAGAGAAATACCAAGTGCTGGTGAGGCTGTGGAGCCATCCACTAGAATTACTACAGCTAAAAAGAGAAATACCAAGTGCTGGTGAGGCTGTGGAGCCATCCACTAGAATTACTACAGCTAAAAAGAGAAATACCAAGTGCTGGTGAGGCTGTGGAGCCATCCACTAGAATTACTACAGCTAAAAAGAGAAATACCAAGTGCTGGTGAGGCTGTGGAGCCATCCACTAGAATTACTACAGCTAAAAAGAGAAATACCAAGTGCTGGTGAGGCTGTGGAGCCATCCACTAGAATTACTACAGCTAAAAAGAGAAAATACCAAGTGCTGGTGAGGCTGTGGAGCCATCCACTGAATTACTACAGCTAAAAAGAGAAATACCAAGTGCTGGTGAGGCTGTGGAGCCATCCACTAGAATTACTACAGCTAAAAAGAGAAATACCAAGTGCTGGTGAGGCTCTGGAGCCATCCACTAGAATTACTACAGCTAAAAAGAGAAAATACCAAGTGCTGGTGAGGCTGTGGAGCCATCCACTAGAATTACTACAGCTAAAAAGAGAAAATACCAAGTGCTGGTGAGGCTGTGGAGCCATCCACTAGAATTACTACAGCTAAAAAGAGAAAATACCAAGTGCTGGTGAGGCTGTGGAGCCATCCACTAGAATTACTACAGTTAAAAAGAGAAATACCAAGTGCTGGTGAGGCTGTGGAGCCATCCACTAGAATTACTACAGCTAAAAAGAGAAATACCAAGTGCTGGTGAGGCTGTGGAGCCATCCACTAGAATTACTACAGCTAAAAAGAGAAAATACCAAGTGCTGGTGAGGCTGTGGAGCCATCCACTAGAATTACTACAGCTAAAAAGAGAAATACCAAGTGCTGGTGAGGCTGTGGAGCCATCCACTAGAATTACTACAGCTAAAAAGAGAAATACCAAGTGCTGGTGAGGCTGTGGAGCCATCCACTAGAATTACTACAGCTAAAAAGAGAAATACCAAGTGCTGGTGAGGCTGTGGAGCCATCCACTAGAATTACTACAGCTAAAAAGAGAAATACCAAGTGCTGGTGAGGCTGTGGAGCCATCCACTAGAATTACTACAGTTAAAAAGAGAAAATACCAAGTGCTGGTGAGGCTGTGGAGCCATCCACTAGAATTACTACAGCTAAAAAGAGAAATACCAAGTGCTGGTGAGGCTGTGGAGCCATCCACTAGAATTACTACAGCTAAAAAGAGAAATACCAAGTTCTGGTGAGGCTGTGGAGCCATCCACTAGAATTACTACAGCTAAAAAGAGAAATACCAAGTGCTGGTGAGGCTGTGGAGCCACTGGAAAATGAATACATTGCCGGTGGCAGTCAAAACGGTAGAACTACTTTGGAAAACGGTGGGTTGGGTAGCTTTTTATATAGTTAAAAATATCAAAAGTCCCAGCAACTCTATTCCTTAGATATTTACCCAAGAAAATAAAAACATCTCTACACAAAGGCCTATGTAAGAATGCTCATGTAACAGCTCCATTATAACAGCTAATAATCGGAAACAATCAAAATGTCCCTCAGCAGGTGAACGGTGGTGCAGCTGAGACTCAGCAGTAAACAGAACGATAAAGTAAAATAAGACAAAACAGAAAGAACTACTGATGCGTCCACAACTTGGGTGAATGTCAATGCCTTATGCTCAGAGCTACAGATGGAATGTTTCTGTCCCTCAAAAAACTCCCATGTTGAAATTTAACCCCCAAGCTAATGATTTTAGGATGTGGGGCCTTTGAGATGTGTTGGGTCATGAGGGTGGAGACCTTGTGAATGAGATTAATGCCCTAAAATTACCAGAGAGGACTCCTTTGTCCCGTCCATCGTATGAAGACACAGCAAAAAGATGACCATCTATGGACCAAGAAATTGTCCCTCATCAGACACTGAACCTGCTGAGGCCTTGGGATTTTCAGTTTCTATAACCATGAACAATAAATTCCTGTGGTTTCTAAGCTGCCCAGTCTATGGCAATTTGTGATAGCAGCCTGAATGGACTGAGGTGCTGAGTACAAGAAGCCAGCCACAGAAGGGTCATCCTGCATGAAACCAAACACATTAAACCCTAGAACCGGCCAAGCAAATTCACGCCAGCGTAACACATGAGTCCAAACATATTAAACTTTAGAACAGGCAAAGCAGATTCACACCTGTGTTAACACATGAATCCAAATACATTAAACTCTAGAACAGGCAAAGCAGATTCACACCAGTGTAACACCAGTCAGTGATTGTCTGGAGCTGGAAATAAGGGAGTTAACTCTGAAGAAACATAAGGGAAATTTTTGAAGAGGGGAAATGTTCTATACCTTGATTTTGGTGGTAGTTATACAGGTACAAACGTGTCCGGTCTCGGGTAGTTACACAGATATAAACGTGTCAAATCTCATGAAGCTGTACCCTTAAATGTGTGTATTTTAATGTATGTAAATTAGCCCCGGTGAAGTGGTTTTTATTTTAAAAGGTTTAAACCATTTGACCATTATGCATGCTCAGAATAACAGACACTTTCCATAAACTCTTATTCGGTATATTCAGTTCAAATAAATAGTGTACTTCAACACCACCTACTGCAGAAGTTCTAAATTTTTATTTTAAAATTAAGACAACAAATGTATTGAAATGTAATTCTTAAAATCTATGTATCCTAGGCTGAATGAAGAGAAAGGACCACGTCATTCCCAGGAGGGCAGAAAGGGCTCCTTCCAGGCATTCCAGTTAGTCTGCACAGTCTCCCGCTCCGGCTCCCCGAGACGAGACCTAGCACTGATCCTAACAATCTACAGGCTGAAAAAGGCACTGGGAGAAAAACTCCAGGAGCAGGGGTTTCTACTGAGGTTGAAGCAGTCAAAGAAGAGGTGGGACATGGTATCTTCACATCCAACATCCATATCAACGTATTCTTCAATCCCGAAGGCAATCTACAAGCACGTTAAGTCTCCATCAATTGAGAAAATATTTAAGAGATATCGTTACAGTTTACCTTAAAAAAAAAAAAAACTAGCATTCAGAGAAACAAAAACTTAACACACATAGGGGTTATAATATTATTAATAAACTGCTTCAGAATAACTGCCTTTGGGTGTTTAAACATAAGCTGGAAATCCATCAGAAAGTGAGGCAAGGAGAGCTCTTTTGCTTCTTCTTAACCTATGGAACAAGCACCTCCTTCCTCCACACCCTCTCACCAGGGCCAGAAAGCAAATCACTTTACAGATATAAGCTTTAGGTTTTTCTGCCTCTGTTAGCCTGGGTTGATTATCAAAAGCAGAGCCCAGGGTAAGCACCTGGATGCAGGTAGTTTACTTTGTAATCAGTCCCTGGAGATAGGAGTGAAAGTCTTGAAAAAGTGAAAGAGGGAAAGAGAAAAAATCAATTCAAAGGTGTATTACCTAACAGATCCCACTGTAGGTACTAAAGTTAATACCACTGGGACACTAAAATACACTCAAAATACATATCTCATTATTAAAAAATACACACTCAAAATACACATCTCATTATTTAAAAAATACACACTCAAAATACATCTCATTATTAAAAAATACACACTCAAAATACACATCTAATTATTTTAAAATACTCAAAATACATATCTCATTATTTTAAAAATCAGTATTTTGACTGTGTCTTGGGTTAAATTAAAAGAAACTATGCGTTGCTATGATATTTGATAGAAATACTTTAATATGGTTGATATGGTTTGGCTGTGTCCCCACCCAAATCTCATCTTGACACCCCATGTGTTGGTGGGAGGGACCGGTGAGAGCTAACTGAATCCTTCCGCGGGCCTTTCCTGAGCTGTTCTGGTGACAGTAAGTCTCAGGAGATCTGATGGTTATTATCAAGGGGAGTTTTCCGCACAGGCTCTTTTTGCCTGAATCGTTCCGTGGGTCTTCCCTGAGCTGTTCTGGTGACAGTAAGTCTCAGGAGATCTGATGGTTATTATCAAGGGCAGTTTGCCAGCACACGCTCTTTTTGCCTGAATCGTTCCGCGGGTCTTCCCTGAGCTGTTCTGGTGACAGTAAGTCTCACGAGATCTGATGGTTATTATCAAGGGGAGTTTTCCGCACACGCTGTTTTTGCCTGGCTCCTTCTTGCCTCACGCTTGACTGTGAGGCTTCCCCAGCCACATGGAACTGGAAGTCCAACTAAACCATTTCCTTCTGTAAATTGCCCAGTCTTGGGTATGTCTTTATCAGCAGCGTGAAAACAGACTCATACAATGGTATCACCAGAATTTGACTCCACAAAGGCCAAAGGATTTTCCTATTGTCTTAAGGAAGAGGTGGAATCCCCACCTCCATCCCGTATTTATTTGCAAAGTAAACACCACCCGGATCCTTCTTCTGGTTACAAAGGAGAGATTAAAGAAACTTGCTTCAGTACCTCTAATGCTGTGTGACTTTGGGGTAGCTATACACTTTCTCCGTGCCCTAGTTTTTTGTCTTCAAATTAAAGTATTGGACTATATCACCTCAAACTCCATCTGAAAAATTCTATTCAGGGATATTTTACTTTACATTTCAGTGTCAGTCTACTAACAGAATATTTACTGTTGCTCTTAAACATCTCCTCAGTTGATAGAGTCTTCTCAAATGCTGGTAGGGTGTCAATGAGTTTGGCACATATGCACGTATCATTGTCAGGGATTTCAAATTTACCCTCCACTGACTTTCCATAGACTTTAGAGTCTGTACCAAGTCTAGCCCTTGTGTCATGTGTATTTTTTCACCAATTAGTCTGACAACCATTTGAGTACAGAGCTGTGTCTTGAACACCTCTACTATCTATGCGTTAACACTCTTTAACGCATAGATAGTCCTGTCACCACTAGAAGGGCTTAATATTCATTAATAAATGGAATAGGATTGAAAGTAACTTTTCCAAAACATACGGCAAATTAATTCTCCATTCAATTCCACATTCCTTTCAACAAATACATTAAACAATATTAGATACTGGGCATCTAAAGGATATTTACTGCACTGTCAGAGTTTTCACTGCAAATAATGTGAAAAAACAAGTGTGGCATTAAAATTATCAGTCTGAATATTTTGAATATGTCTTGAGTTAAATGAGAAGAAGACTACATGTCACAATAATATCTGATCAGAAGACTTAAAAAGAAATAATTATGTTAACATAATTACTTTAAGAATTTATGCGTTGTGCAGGCTCCTCTCATCAGGATAAAAGAGAAGGTTGAAGACTACTAATTTTCTTGTGACTCAAAAAAACAGACTATTGAAGATCAACCTGAGGAGAACTCATTTACGTTTAAGACTGTACATGCTTTATGTTTTTCATCGTAATTACAGTTCTTTATGTTTACTTTCAGGAAGAAGAAATGTGTTGCTTTTTTCATTGTTATTATTGTTGCTTTGTGTTTTTTTCTTTTCCTTTTTTTTTTTTTTTTTTTTTTGTCGTTTCTGTCTTTGTCTGAATCTCCCAGGCAAGCAGGCAGGTCACCTATACCCCCATGCAGTATGGCTCCATGATACCCCCAAGGCTCAGCAAAGATGCTTGGCATAGGAAATAATATCGGCTCATTGGGCTATAGAATATGTGTGGTTTAAGGAACTGAATTTTCTCACTTAACCTGTAAATCAACTTGGCAGCTTCGTTTTGACTAACCCACACTCTGAAAACAAATTCACCACCTTTGTGCTAATCTGCCCCAGTGTTTTCACATAAGAATTTTTTGTCTAATTTAATTCCTCCAGAGCTGCTTGAAATCAAGATAATCTATAGCAGTCTCTGCTTCAAACAAAATAGAAAACTTTTTTCTTCTACAAAAATGGTTGCCCTTAATTTTATGATTGGGGTCCACATGTGAAATTATTCTTATAAAGCAAAATAAAAAGTACCAAAAACCATCTATTTGGGGTGATTTTATTAATAACAGTATTTTTACCTTGAAGTCTTCAGAGTGCTTTCAGATTTGTCATTTCATTTGACTTCTGTAATTATATCGAGAGCCAAGTATTAATATACCAGTTTTATAGATGTAAAAACTGAGACAGAAAGAGGTTAGTAACTTGCTGAAGTTTGTTCAACTTGCAAGTGGGGGCAACCAATCAGGACTTCTCTGTTCAGAAGCTCAATGTGAAAGAGCCTCTAGAATCCAAAGAGACTCAACACTGCACATTGAAAATCAATATAGCCAGCAATCTCAGTGCCTTGAGGGGCCAGTGTGGTAGGAACTCTTGAGGCCAGGAGTTTGAGACCAGCCTGGACAACATAGCAAGACCCTATCTCTATGAACAACAACAACAACAAAATTAGCTGGAGGTGGTTGTGCATACCTGTAGTTACAGCTACTCAGGAGGCTTAGGCAGGAAGAGCTTAAGCCCAGGAGCTCAAGGCTGCAATGAGCTATGACTGCACAAATGCACTGTTGGCTGGGCAGCAGAGACCCTGTCTCTATTTTTTTTTAATCAATACAATCGGGGCTGCCTGCCCTAGCACATTAAATTTCCCCAATTCCCTGTGTCCATCTCTAACCTCGGGCCTGTCTCTTCATCCAATTTTCCCGTTCTCATTTTCCCAGACTTCCAAGCAAAATGGAAGGAAATCATATAACAGCATAAGCACCCTCCGTTTTCTGGGTCACATTCCCTCAGGAAGTACTTACTAAGCATCTGCTAATATCAGCTGCGGCCAGTGTACCTCTTGAACAAGACAGACAAAATTCTGATGCCTCTACAAGGGTCATATTTGGTCTTCATTTCTCTACCATTTGTAACATTTTATTTTATTTGTCTTTTATTGGAAACCCTTCAAATCCTTTCTGAAGTAGATATAGTTGAAATAAGGATACAAGTTGAGACTGAGATCATATACTGAGTTATTTCTCTTGCAAATTCATAGATATTCTAGTGACTATCTCATTTTGTTTTTCTTTTTGTTTGGAGGGAAGGGGTAGTTCCCGTCTTGCTACTTTTCTTTCTAACTGTGCCATGATTTAAGTTCCTTCATTCATCGTGTTGGCTGTCTTGAAGATAGATCCAGAAACCTGCCTCACACTGGAAGCAGCAAGGGCTTTTCCTCACCAGCGCCGGTGCAGCTCTTGGGCAGGCATGTGACCAGCCCGTGGCTGTCAGTCACTCTCCCTCCAGGCTCGGACATTTGATCAGTGAAGAGAGAACAATCAGTGAAGTGAAGAACAGCAGAGGCACGCGGTGTTTATCACAGCAACAGTGTGCTCAGCAAACCCTTCCTGCCCAGAAATCAATGCAGGGTCCTTGCTTCCCGAGTCCCTTTGATTTCCATTCCCATGCCTAGTTTCTCAGCTTCCAGTTTATTCTTTGAGCCTTGCTCTCACTGCTGCCACCAATATTTTTCAGGCATTTCCCCTTTCCTTTCATGTTATTTTCAGATGGTTGCAACTAAAGACCTTAAGTGATGCAGCTGGGCCCTGCTATTCCCAACTATCCAAACTCACCTGGGCCCTGCTATTCTCAACTATCCAGACTCACCTGGGCTATTCCCAACTAACCAAACTCACCTGGGCCCTGCTATTCCCAGTGTCCCCAGTGAGAAAGAATACACCAAGCCCCACAGAAGGAGGGGTCGGAGCTCCTTAGGAAAGGGAGGAGACCACCCCTCATACTGTCTTAAGCCCAATTTCTGCGTCCAAAGAAAGAAGAAGTAAAAAGTAAAAGGCAGAAATGAAATCCATAGGCAGAGAGCCCGGCACCACGCCCTGGGCCTGGTAGTTAAAGATCGACCCCTGACCTAACCAGTTCTGTTATCTACAGATTACAGACATTGTATAGAAAAGCACTGTGAAAAATCCCTATCCTGTTTTGTTCCAATCTAATTACTGGTGCATACAGCCCCCAGTCACGTACCCCCTGCTTCCTCAATCGATCACGACCCTCTCACACAGACCCCCTTAGAGTTGTGAGCCCTGAAAAGGGACAAGAATTGCTTACTCAGGGAGCTCGGTTGTTGGAGACGTGAGTCTTGCTGAAGCTCCTGGCCAAATAAAGCCCTTCCTTCTTTAACTCAGTGTCTGAGGAGTTTTGTCTACAGCTTGTCCTGCTACCAGTCAGCACTGGGTACTCAAATTCTCTTATGCAATAAGAGCTCTATAAATATTGGTGAAAGGAAAGGGGTGGAAAGGAGGAGGGAAGAGAAGAAAGGGCAAAGAAAGAGAGGAAAAGAAGGAAAGGAGGGTAGGAAGGAGGAAGGAAGAAAGAGAGAGAGCAAGAAGGGAGGGAAGAAGGGGAGAATGTAGGGTGGGTAGGCAGGAGGAAGGGAGAGAGTCAAAGATAACGGGAGGAAAAGGAGGGCAAGGGGAGGGGGAGGGAAAAACACAAGGGCATGGGAATAAATCCCAAGTGACCATTTCTGGCAAAAAATGCTGAGTTAAAAAAATCACTAGAGAACCACCCCTTTGTTTAGGTACATGCTATCTCTTAAAAGAACAGATTAAAAGAACAGAGAAATATAGGAACACTTTTACACTGTTGGTGGGATTGTAAACTAGTTCAACCATTATGGAAAACAGTATGGTGATTCCTCAAGGATCTAGAACTAGATGTACCATATGACCCAGCCATCCCACTACTGGGTATATACCCAAAGGATTATAAATCATGCTGCTATAAAGACACATGCACACGTATATTTATTGCGGCACTATTCACAATAGCAAAGACTTGGAATCAACCCAAATGTCCATCAGTGACAGACTGGATTAAGAAAATGTGGCACATATACACCATGGAATATTATGCAGCCATAAAAAAGGATGAGTTTGCGTCCTTTGTAGGGACATGGATGCAGCTGGAAACCATCATTCTTAGCAAACTATCACAAGAGCAGAAAACCAAACACCGCATGTTCTCACTCATAGGTGGGAACTGAACAATGACATCACTTGGACTCGGGAAGGGGAACATCACACATCGGGGCCTATCATGGAGAGGGGGGAGGGGGGAGGGATTGCATTGGGAGTTATACCTGATATAAATGACGAATTGATGGGTGCTGACGAGTTGATGGGTGCAGCACACCAACATGGCACAAGTATACATATGTAACAAACCTGCACGTTATGCACATGTACCCTAGAACTTAAAGTATAATAAAAATAAATAAATAAATAAATAAATACAAAAATCCTAAAAAAAAAAAAGAACAGAGAAATTATAGTTTATATATTTTACATGAATATTGAGGAAAATAAGGATCTGAAGGATATGCAGAGAAATATATGAAAACACAAAATTAAGTGCCTAAATTCAGAAAAGCTGGTAAATATTAATGAAGTAAAATAGCAGGCAAAGAAATGTGGGATGGGAGTGTGACTTAGAACGTAGACCTGAATAAGAGAATTAAAAGTTATTTTAAAGCTAGTTGAAGGCTAAGGGTGGAAATCCATAGGACTCCTGCTTTTTTCTGTCTATGCTACTTTGGCAGGTATCGTGCATGAAAGACATAAGGAGGATTGAGAAAATAATGTCTGATCTTTGTACTTACATGAAATTTTATCCAAAACCAAAAAACAAAAACAAGAGTGAGAGACAGAACTTTTCCTATGGGTTTCCCACTGTGGAAATCTCCCCATAGACACTTTACATGTTCTTTGATTATCTGGCTGGTTGGATTTCTATTACCTCAAACAATTTTCTCTCTCTCCTTGCTGTTTGCTAACTGAGGTTTTCATTGCAGAGGCCTTCTATCCCCAGGGTACCAATTCCCGATTAATGGAAAGATATCATCTCTCGACATGGTAACCTCCAGGTTTTATTGATGCTGCTTTGAGCACACATCGGTTATGCAACCCAGGGCCTCATGTTTGCTCATCTGTTTTCATTTTGTGGTATAGAAACTTTACATGTCCAGCCACTACTAAGCAGAAACACGAATAAGCAATTATCTGGTAAATTGATGTTTCCCAGATGCAAGTGATTTAATGATTTTATTAACCCTTGGAGTGGCATGTTATTCAGTCTCCACGCCAGGTGAATATTCAGCAGGAAACGCAGCTCCTATACACACAAGACTGTCGTTTAAAATTAAAGGGAAAAATGAAAATGTCCCTCCAGTCAAACAAGTCCCTTTTTAGCATTTTTACATATTATGAAATATAAATCTAAAGCAACTTTTAGGTTGTTTACAGAAAACAAAACGTTATCTTTAAATCTGGGCTTAAAATGAATAGAGGTAAATCTAGTTGTCTTAATCAAAATAACTGCCATAGGAACTACATATAATTAGCATCCAAATAAAATCCTTAGTCTACTCTATACAGGAAAGTAATATAAATATTAGATAGGAAAATATCAATTCTATCACCTGTCTTCTCAAGATCACATTTAAACCCTTGATCTTTCTTGTCATTTCAAGCACAAGCCAAAATACAAGC
Source organism: Rhinopithecus roxellana (assembly GCF_007565055.1). NCBI lineage: Eukaryota > Metazoa > Chordata > Mammalia > Primates > Cercopithecidae > Rhinopithecus > Rhinopithecus roxellana. The sequence continues at coordinate 104,052,248 of NC_044550.1, read as the reverse complement.
CAAAGCACAAGCAAATCGTGAGGGTAAGGCTGAATTTTAAATCTTGATTCCAAAAGCCACTCTCCTATTCTGCTTGGAAAAATAACAAAGCTATGTTGTCTTTTGTCACTGCACATTTCGGCCACAATCACTCAAGTGTTTCGCCAACAATGAGCCCAGCACAAGGCACCAGGAGGCAATGGGCAGGCAACCTCTGGACAGCTTGTTCCAGGATGCACTCACACAAAACAAAACGCTGCCAGAGCCAAGCCCCTTTCGGCTTCTTCCTGCCTTTGTACAATCTTATTCCTCATTTAATTTCTCCATCCTGTTCCCTTCCCTCTGCCCCTAGTAGTCCCTGTGACTTACATAAGCCTTTCTCAGGCCAGCAGGCACGTGGGAGCCTCACCCGGCCTGGGGCCAGCAGCGGATGAACCAGGAGTGGGGCCCAGGTCCCAGCAGTAACCAGAGGTGACAGGGCAAGGGCTACAGTTTAAACACTTTGAAGATGAGACTTCTGACCACATGGAGAGAAAATTAGCACCAACCTATACCCTTTGCACAGGGTACAGTAGAGCCACCAAATCAAGGCAGGAACCAGGACCTCTTCGCTGGATGCTGCCCTCACCCATGTCACCCCACACCCGGTCATCGCGGTCTCTGTGCATCCCTTTCCACCTCTTTCCTTTATCTTTGTCCTATTCCACCATTGCTTCTGCTTCCTTCCCCAAGACTGATCGTGTATGTCCCAGCTGAAAAAGAAAAATCTCTTTTCTGCATCCTGCATCAGTCTCTCTACCAGCGGTCCTCCCACAGGGCAATGCCCTCCCCACCCCCACCGGAGGACTTTTAGCAACATCTGGAGACATTTACGCCTGTCGCTGCAAGGGAAGGGGTTGCCACTGGCACCGGGTGTCCAGGCCAGGGACGCTGCCAAACCTCCTACAAGGCACAGGACAGGTTTCCCTCGCTCGCAACAAAGGATCGTGTGGCCCAACCTGCCCGTAGTGCTGAGGGAGCAACGTTCTTGGGACACCACACACTAAACTTCCCAGCTGAACTCGCTGCGTGTTGTCTACACTTAGTGGTTTCCGCCTTCTCCTCCCAACTCACGCTGAACCGGACTGGGTGGCTGCCTGCTCTGCTGCACACACAGCTCTGGCAAACGGTACACCCAGTTCCACAGAAAAGCGCAGCAGATACTTTGGTTCTCTCCTGTCTGCTTTTACACAAAGATAATCTTCTCACCAAGACTGCTCTCGGTGTGACATCAGAGACACCAGAATGGGACTTCGCTGACGTCACTCACCACCAGGGAGTTCAACCAGCAGCTCTCCACAGGCGAGAATGCCATCGTGCGTGTCCCAGAGCTCAGGACCAAGGCGGAGACACAGTCCTGGACCCCATAGCTAAGAAATGCTGCTGCAGTGGTGAACAGTGGAGAGGGATGCTGACCGCACACTCCTCCCCAACCTGGCAGAGCCTCACACGCAGGGATTCCTCTGGATCTGCCGTTGCACAGTGGGAAAGTGAGTTGGAGGCAGAAGTTCTGCTTCCCCACCGTTCCGGGGCCCTCTGCGGAAGCTCACACCTGTCTTGTCCCGCGGGAAACGCTTCCCCCCCATTCTGGGCCCCTCTGCAGGAGCTCGCGCCTGTCTTGTCCCGCGGGAAACACTTCCCCACCATTCTGGGCCCCTCTGCGGGAGCTCGCGCCTGTCTTGTCCCGCGGGAAACGCTTCCCCCCCATTCTGGGCCCCTCTGCGGGAGCTCGCGCCTGTCTTGTCCCGCGGGAAACGCTTCCCCCCCATTCTGGGCCCCTCTGCGGGAGCTCGCGCCTGTCTTGTCCCGCGGGAAACGCTTCCCCACCATTCTGGGCCCCTCTGCGGGAGCTCGCGCCTGTCTTGTCCCGCGGGAAACGCTTCCCCACCGTTCTGGGCCCCTCTGCGGGAGCTCGCGCCTGTCTTGTCCCGCGGGAAACGCTTCCCCACCGTTCTGGGCCCCTCTGCGGGAGCTCGCGCCTGTCTTGTCCCGCGGGAAACGCTTCCCCACCGTTCTGGGCCCCTCTGCGGGAGCTCGCGCCTGTCTTGTCCCGCGGGAAATGCTTCCCCACCGTTCTGGGCCCCTTTGCGGGAGCTCGCGCCTGTCTTGTCCCGCGGGAAACGCTTCCCCACCGTTCTGGGCCCCTCTGCAGGAGCTCACGCCTGTTTGTCCCACAGGAAACATTGGGAGTGCCCACAGGGTCAGTTAGAAACAAAAACAGGTGGGGCTCACAGCAAACAGGGCACAGATCGGGCCTGGCCCATGGAGGTGCCACATCGGAGAAACTAGCCAGAGGCACCATGCCACAGGAAGCACATCCACAGGTGCTGCGGGCTCAGTCCCCAGCCGGCTTCAACGCCCTCCAAGATGGCGAACCCTCTTAGATCCAGCATAGAAGGAGCTGCCTCAGCACGGGAAAGGCGCCCATGCCACACCCGTAGCTAACGTCATTCTCCATGGTGGAAGGTCGAAAGCGTTTCTCCTAAGATCAGGGAAAAGGATACCCGTCTACTCAACACGGCACTTTCTCTTAGCCAGAGAAAGAAACAAAAGGCATTCTAATTGAGGGAAGAAGTGAAATGTCTCTATTTGCGACCAAATTTATCTTTTATATATAACACCCTAATGGCTCCGCCAAAAAACTGTTAGGACATATAAACAAATTAAGGTTTCAGGATGTAAAATCAACATACAAAAATCAGTAGCGTTCTATATACTAATAACAAATATTTAAAAAGTAAATTTCAAAAACAAATCCCATTTACAATAGCAACAAAATAAATAAATACTTAGGTATTAATTTAACTCAGGGGGTAAAAGACCTGCCTACTGAAAACTATAAAACACTGATGAAAGAAAATGATGAAAACACAAATAAATAGAAATGTTTTCCATGTTTATGGGTAGAAGAAATAATATTGTGAAAATGTACAAACTACCCAATATGTTCTATAGATTCAGTCCAGACCTTATCATATATTCAATGTCATTTTTCACAGAAATAGAAAACACAATTCTTAAATTCATATGGAACTACGAAAGACCTTAAATGGCCAAAACAATCATGAAGGAAAAGAACAGGATGGAACACCCAGAAATAATCCCGCACATTTATGGCCAACTGATTTTTGATGAGGATGCCAAGAGTACACAATGGGGAAAGGAGAGTCTCTCTAACAAATGATGTTGGAAAAACTGGATATCCACATGTGAAATAATGAAATTAGACCCTTATCTTATGCCATACACAAAAATCCACTTAAAATGGATGAAGATTTGGCCTGGCATGGTGGCTCACGCCTGTAATCCCAGCACTTTGGGAGGCTGAGACAGGTACATCACCTGAGGTCAGGAGTTTGCGCCCAGCCTGAGCGACACGGTGAAACCCCCTCTCTACTAAAAATACAAAACTTAGCCGGGCGTGGTGGCAGGCGCCTGTAATCCCAGCTACTCGCGAGGCTGAGGCACAAGAATCATTTGAACCCAGGAGGTGGAGGTTGCAGTGAGCCGACATCACACCACTACACTCCAGCCTGGGTGACAGAGTGAGACCCTGTCTCTAAATAAATTAATTAATTAAATAAATGGATAAAAGACTTAAATATAAAAACTGAAATTCTAAAATGAGTAGAAGAAAACAAAGGGGAAAGCTCTATAACGTTGGTGTGGGCAATACTTTTTTTTGGATAAGACCCTGGAAACACAGGCAATAAAAGCAAAAACACACAAATAGGATGGCATCAAACTCAAAAGCTTCTGCACAGCAATGGAAACAATCAGCAGAGAAAAGAGACAACCCACAAAACGGAGTAAAACATTTGCAAATCATAGATGAAATAAGCTAATATCCAAAATATAAAAGAAACTCAACTCAATAGCAAGAAAACAAATAATTAGATGTTAAAATGGGCAAAGGACTCGATGTCCTCAAAAGAAGATACACAAGTAGTTAGTTGGTACATGAAAAAATACTAAGCGCCTCTAGTTATTAGAGAAATGCAAATGAAAACCTCACCCCTGATGGAATGGCTATTATCAAAAAGATGAAAAATAAATGTTGGAGAGGATGCAGAGGAAAGGGAACTCTTATACATAGTGGAAATGTAAATTACTACAGCCATTGTGGAAAATGACATGGAGGTTCCTCAAAAAATTAAACACAAAGCCGGCAAATGATGCAGTAATCTCGCTTCTTGGTGTGTATCCAAAGGAACTGAAAGCAGGTCCAAGAGACGTCTGTGCGTCCATGTTTATTGCAGCCCTATTCATAACAGTCAAGATGTGGAATCAACCTAAGTGTCCATCAGCGGATGAACGGATAAACGCGGTATATGTACAATCACACACTGTTCAGCCTTTAAAACGAAGGAAATCCTGTCATTTGTGACAACATGGATGAATCTGGAGGACTTTATGCTAAGAGCCCCTCCTGCCTCAGCCTCTGGAGCAGCTGGAACTACAGCCATGTGTAACCACACTGGACTAAGTTTTTAAGTTTTTTGTAGAGATAGGATCTTGCTCTGTTGCTCAAGCTGGTCTTGAACTCCTGGACTCAAGCTATCCTCCTCCTTTGGCCTCCCAAATTGCTAAGCTCACAGGCATAAGCCGTTGCACCCAGACAGTTCTTTTTAAAAAACTATGTTCTCTGCTGGTTTTTGTGTCCTTGTCACATCATTGTCGTGGTAATTGATTCCTGAAGTGTGAACTCTAAATGCCTTTGTCTGGCTCCTAGGACCCTTGTCTACATGCCCACCATTGAATCTCAAAGGTCCTCCCCTCACAGCTTGCTTTTCAGTTGTGCAAACCACTTATCAATTCCCAAAGAGGCTGGGCACACTCTAATCTTTCCTTTTCTGCCCAGATTCCTCCCCACTAGTGCTAATTAACCCTTTTCCACCTTTCGAAATTCAAGACAAATGTCTCCTCCTCTGTGACAGAATTCTGGGCCACCGTCAGTGCCTCCCTGTTGCCTGAAAAATGTCTTGTCACACTTCAGTTTCTACACTTGCTATGCCTATGTGTTCATATGCCTATTACAACCTCCTCTCCATGCAAATGGAAGCCCCTGGATCCGAGTTCTCTGTATTTTTGTACACCGAGAGTCCAGCACAGTGTCTGGCAATTAGTTGGCACTAAATAACAAAATATGACAAAACAAATAAATAAAATACATGATTTAAAAGCAAACAATGTAATTGTCATTTAAACAAGTTCTCCAACTTTATTACCCTTAAATTCTCTCTTTTTCCTTTCTTCCCCATCCTTGCAAACAAAGAAGATCCATGTACTATCAACCTTCCTCCCAAGGATGGGGTTTTAATGAGTCGAGGTAGTAAATTTACCTGTTTTGGAGATGAAAGGGCTGAGACAGAGAGGCTAAGTAACTTACCCAAGTAGAACCTGCAACCTAAAGTCCGTATTTCTGACACTGCACTGATACTAACCCAGGCAGTGAAGGTCCGGGGAAGTGAAATGAGACACACGGGACCGTGACAATATGTGGGAGGGAAACCATGAAAGACAGAGAAACACACCTTAGCGCCCAGGGTGGGCTTTTCGGCAATCGCGGGTGATGGTGAGTGGACAGGCCAGCAGCACTAAAGCAGCAGTGGGAGGCAGGGACGAGACCCTCATCCTAACCCGCCTCTAAGGGAACTCACTGCAGCGTGAGCGTGGCCCAGCAGTGACCCCAGGGAGGTGTAGCAGATACTTTGCATGACTCTGATATACTGCTTCCATTTTTATAAAGGACGTGGTCGACTCCCAGTCGGTACCACCAGGGGTGAACCCATCTCTGGTCTGCTGCAGGAACACTGGTCCAATGCTCCCCAGAGGGTAACAGTGGCTGATTAAGGATCCTCTCCAAGCATGCTCACCTGCTTCTCTTCTCGCTGACACACAGGCTTCTGACAACTTTTCCAGTTGCACAAGGTCATTTCTGAGGCTTCATTCCCTCCCCCACAGTAAAGAACACACCCCAAATCCTCAGCTTGGTCTAAAAAATGTATTCTAAAATATGTACATTGATTTTTTAAACTGAATATTTTCAACTAAATCTACTCAATGGAAAGTGAAAAGGGAATTTTTGCTTGTTCAAGTTTGCCCAAAAGATTGTATCATTTCTTTAAAGTAAATTTTAGTCAAAAAGTAGGTTTATATAAAATTCTAACAAAGTTGCTTTCTGCTGGAAAAACAAGTCCGTAAAATACTGTGTGTATTTATATATAAAATAACAGATAATATATACTGTATATATATATATCACCCTATAATATGCACTATATGTATATAAATATTTGATAAGGAGAATTTTATTCCTATGACACAATGGTGTTATAATTTTGGAACACAGAAGTAGGGCATAGCAATGTGTTAAAAATATTTGCACTAAGTATTAATTGATGCATTAATGTTATTTTCATCTTTCCACAACAAATATTTAACGTTCAGTACTTACACATATCCCCTGGTAAATGAACTTTCTTATTTGCCAGCAAAGGTTCTTAGAAAAATAGACTGAAAAGAAACAACTTCTATCTAAAGATGTTTCAAAAGCTTCACACAACCTACAGAAGGGATAAAAATGTCCCATAATTTATATATAATTAGCATGTGAAGGGTGAATTTCATTTTACTTTAATGTCTCTCAAAAATCAAAAACTTTCCTTACCATAATTCTTAACCTAAAAAGGAATTAATAAGCAATGTTTTATAATGTCGCTGTATCTTGGGTGTGCCCCGGGGGACTAAAAAAAGCTGCTCTGAAAAATCATTCGGCTTTTGAAACCAAAATGATTATTAGATTAGGTCAGAGAGATCCCCAGCCAAATTTATCATGCTCATATGTCTCTTTTTATCTGCCAAATATAATTGCTTGTTATTTGTCTTTTAAAAATACAAAATAAAGTTCAGTGCACAAAAATTCAATGCAGCTCAATACATGAAAGTTGTTTTTACAGCGGTTCAAATCAAAGCCATCCTGTCCAATCCCGCTCTCATTTAGAAAGGTTTCCATTGGAGCAGAAAGGTGGTAATGGCTGACAGCCAATCTGCAGTGGAAAAAATGCAAGCCTGTGACCCAGAAGGCACCGGTGTTCAAAGTCCTAAGTACTCAGATGTCAGAACTACAAGATTACAGGCTTTTATAATGTCAAGATAATTAAGATAGTTTTCAAAATTGCACCTGGTAAATTTTAAATTCAAGTGACCCAGTGGTCTGCAAAATATAAAGATGTCCTCGGGAGCCTTCCGCCTTTATCTCAGTGGCACTCTCTTTCTGTCCCTAATAACGCACACTGTGATCCCAAACCTGCACCTGTGAGTCGAGATGAGCAAGATGGTGCACCAGCTCATGGGCTTCTGAGAAGGAAAGGAAAACAGGAGCCTGTCCCCATCCCACACTGTGCTGGACACTTTAGACAGTGACCCACACTTCACTCATTGTGTTGAAGATAAGAACGTGGGGAGCCAGAGAAGCTGAAGAAACGTGTCCAAGCCAACGGTAAAGCTGAGGTTTGCAGCGGCCCCTGTTGGTCTAGAAGACTGACTGACATCAGCTGAGGCCAGAGTTAAAGAAATGGGCATTCATGGGAGCATCTGTTATTTTGTCACACCCTCCTTAACTAGGTTTCAAATAACTCAAGTGAAAAGGGGCAATATTGTATGAATCACTATCATATTACATTATTTGTATTGGAAGAAGCTTTTGTTTTCCTCATATATTCTTGATGTCACATGACTTCACGCATTTATGCAAAATGTACAACTGCCACTATTAAAGTATGTGCTGAAATTGTAATGATAACTCACATCAACCCCCACCCATATGGGCTGGCCCACCCTACAAGATGTGTTATCACCAGTTATAAATTGAACACTCATTAGAGCTGACAAAATGTTGAACGGCAAAGTATCAAGCATTCCCTCTCATGATCTGAGGTTAAATTGTCCAAAGTGACTGAGGGCAAGGGAGAATAGGTGCATTGCTGGGACACTTTTTGAATTTCAGACTCAAAATTCTCTTAAAAGAAATACAACTCGAACTTAGCTCATCATATCCAAAGCCAGATCACATAATCCTTCTCACTGAATAAAATCAGATGGGTCTGACAATGAGGTTGGAGGCTTTGCCAAGAGCTTTTGCTGTATGTTTCTCAAGGAGTGAGAGAGAGTGAGAGAGACAGGGAGGATGTGACGAGAAGTTTGGAAGCAGCTCTCACCACAGTCAGCTCCTCCTGAAGCCCAGCATGGTGAGGATTAGAGGGTCCTGTTCGACGCCATTAGGCACCTGTGGGTATTGACCATGTGAAATGGGCTGGTTCCAACTGAGGTCAGCTATAAGTGCAAACTATGTCCTGGATTTCACAGATGTAGAGTGGAAAAGAATGCTAACTTCTTATTACCTGTGTAATTGATGATTTGTTGACATGAGATTTGGGATATATCGAACTAAGTAAAACGTTATTAAAATTAATTCCACCTGTTTATTTTTTACTTTTTAATGAGGCCACTAAAGACAACGTACCCATATGTTCAAAATAGTTGAAAGTAGGATCTTGAAGAGGTATTTTCACGTCCATGTTCATAGCAGCATTGTTCACAAAAGCCAAATTTTCAACAGCTGAATGGATAAGCAAAATGAGGTCTATCTGCATAATGAAACCTCATTTAGCCATAAAAGATAATGAAGTACTAATACACACTACAACATGCTTGAACCTTAATAACATCACAGTAAGTGAAGGACGTCAGTCACAAAAGATCACATACTCTGTGATTCCGTCCGTGTGAAAATCCAGAATGGAGAGGTCCTCAGAGACAGAAAGGAGGTAAATGTTTCTTAGCCATGGGGATGAGAAGATGGGGTGATTCGGAAAGGGTTCTGGGTTTCTTTTTGAGGTGATAAAAATGTTCTAAAATTGACTGTGGTGATGTTTGCACCTACCTGTGAATATGTTAAAGACCATTGAGTCATACAGTTTAAATGGGTGAGTTGTATGGAATGTGAATTATATCTCAACAAAGTTTTTTGTTTTTTTTTTTTTTAAGAGAAAACTCTCAAGCAATTGATGGAAAGGGGAGAAGAGAATTTCAGGCAGAGAGAGTGGCACTTGCAAATAGGATCTGCTGTGAAGGGACGGATTTGTTCTCTCCCTTTGGATGGTGTTCCATGTCCTTTGTCCTTAATGAAGATCCAGGCCAGGCTTTCATTGGACCCCATGGCACCGGCATGGGACGAAGCTCTCCAGGCCTGCCTTGCCCAAAACACCATTCATACAACCCTTAACGTGCATGCATGCAGCCTCACTGAAGCTTCTACTGGAAAAAATAGAAAAAATACCGCCTAACGGGAAGACAGGATAAAACAAAGTGCTCCTGGTAGAATACGTTAACTTGCTAGTGATAATTGACGTTGTTATTAAGAGTCACAGAAATTACTACACAAAAATAATGCAACCTTGCAAAGTGATGAATCAAATGGACATGTCTATAAAAATGAGGATTGGAGAGGATTTTTTCTTCCTGAACTGCATGAAAGATGTTGCATTTGAAGCATCAGAAAGTGTTTCTCCACCAACAGCATCTCAAAAAAGCCACAAATCTGACTAATACCATTCCTCTAAAGAACCAGACACTTTGCATGATTGCCTTTTACAGCCCTCACTGAGGCTGTAGACTTGCACAACTGAATCAAAAGAGACGGCTAAACTGCTACAGGGAGAGGGAACTTTTGCCCTCTGATTCACTTAAAAGGCAGAATGATGGACAGGCCGACCTGCTCAGCCTGCAGGTGAGGAAGGGAATCCAAGCCGCTGGCACAGAGGAAAACCATGCTGTTACGCGTCCAGTTCACTCCCTGTGCTTGCACCAGGGTGAGGACAGCAGGCCTCAGCCCAAGATGGGGAAATGCTAGCATGCTGTTCCCCTAAAAAGGAGCTGAAAGGTACCTGATACAAATAGCACCTGCCGTGTCACCCTCAAAAACTCGAGGAAAATTACATGACACTTTTCAGTCCTTTTTGTTGATTCAAATATCTGTGGATTTATTACTAAACTTTGTTGACTAGTCTCTCAGGAGTAAAGAATTCATGAAAACCTGAAGGCTATTATACAGCTTTTCCCTCATTTCCAAATGTGTCCTGTCCAGGAATATTCTAGGGTCCAAAATGGTGACTTATGTGATGCTATAAAGTGACATGAGACTGACTATTAGCACATGTTCAAAGCCATAATTTAGACATGAGATGTAATGTTTAGGGCCTAACAAAGTAGACCCGACTGATCTTTCACACTTTCGAGAAGGCAGGCGGCTCAGGGCAGGTAAGTGGCTCTGCTCCACGAAGTCATCTAGGGCTGACGCCCCTGACGTTGTACTGACTTTCCTCAGGATGTTCCAATCATCCATGCCATCAATACTGACTCCCCACCACACCCATGCTCAATCCTCCGAGAAGAGAAACTGAGCCCCAAATTCCTCCTTTTACGGGCCTTTCACTGCTGGGGAATTAGATACACGGTCCAGCTTTTTCACAGGGGAGGCTGGGATGTGCAGTCTCCAGCAGGCAGCCATATGCCCAACCAAAGCTCAGGAGACTGGGGCTTCTGGGTTTAAGGCAGGTGGGGGAAGGGGCACCAGAGGACAATTGATGTTGCCGTGCCTGCCTTAGCAAAGCAGTTGTGTGTTTCTCTTAGCACAGAAGACTGCGCTCCAAAATGATTGGATTTTCAAAATCATTTGACCAATTTCTAACTCCTCTCCATCACTTCCTGTGCATTCTATAATTTCCCACCCTCTCCCATTTTCCCAAACTCTTCCTCTGCACCATGATCTTTTATATCAGCTCCCTAAATCCTCTCTTACTTACTCTAGTTCCTCTTTAAAAATTCTCGTCACCCCTAGCTATCAGCGAGCATGACTTTCCCAGCCTCCTTCTCCGCAGAAACTTTTTTCCTCCCATATTCTACATAAGCGATGGCCTGCAGGTGGGGTAAGCGTGCCCTTCCTCCCACTGCTGTGTTCACACTATATCTTCTTATTTCTCCTCCCAAAGCCCCAGCTCCTTTGGGGCACGCGCCATCTGACTACACCTCCTGCGTTTCCCTGTCCTCTTCAGACCCCCTGTGTTCTTTCCTTCATCCACCGCAGACTTCAGCTCTGGTTCCGTCTTCATCTCTCCCTACTCTTGTTACCATTTTCAGTGACTTCAGCTTGCATGTAGATAATCCACTGAGCAGTGAGCTCTCAAATCTTTAGCTTTCTCTCCCACAATACTCTTTCCTCCGCCATCCCATGAGGCCCAGCCCCACGACTACGCCTTAGCCCTTGCCGTGTGACAATGAGTCCACCACCCCATAAGACTGATACTGGCTTGTGCAGTGGCTCACACTGTAATCCCAGCACTTCAGGAGGCTGAGCTGGGTGGATTGTCTGAGCCCAGGAGTCAGAGACCAGCCTGGGCAACATGGCAAAACCCCATCTGTACCCAAGATACAAAAAAATTAGCTGGGTGTGGTGGCAGGTGCCTGTGGTCCCAGCTACTCGGGAGGCTGAGGCAGGAGAATTGCTTGAGCCTGGGAAGCAGAAGTTGCAGTGAGCTGAGATCATGTCCCTGCACCCCAGTCTGGATGACAGTGAGACTCTGTCTCAAAATAACAATAGTAATATTTAAAAGACTGATGCTAACATCTCATTCTCCTACTAAGCCTTGACTTTCCAGTGCACTTACTCTATGCTGCCTACTCCCACCATTTTCCAACACTGTAATCCATTGACCGTAAAATGTTTTCATTATCTATCATCCCCTCCTGGTCTTACTTTGATCTTTCCCACTTTGGGGTCCAGGGCCCATCATTATAATCATGTTACTCAGTTTTATAAACTATAACCACAGACTTTGTTTCCACTGAATTCACACAGCAAAGCAATAACCTGTTCAGACCAACTATTCACCTACTTAGTGCTGTTAACAAAAGATCATGAAATCTGCAGAGGAAAAAGGGAGAGCTTTATTCTCCATAAAAAATCTAGCAAACAAACAAACAACAAAACTTCCTGCAGACTAGGGAGGCACAGTCTTCAGCACAAATGAAAGTGTGTGCACCAAAGAACAAAGGAAGGGTTTACGGCTCCCTTAGGAAAAGGTTTCTCCCAGGTTCTCCGTCAAGTCTGTTTATGCAAATGTAGGATTCAAGTGTGTTCAGTTCTTATTGGTCAAGATAGTCAAGCCCTAATTGGGCGGCTTCCCAACCCCAACATTAGAAGTGTCTTTGTCAGGAGTTTTCTTGTAAAATGGCCAATGGAGTGGATGTTAGGAGTCTAGCCACAGTTTTTCTTGGCTCTGGTCACAGAAAGTGTTCTGAGTCAAGGGCACAAAGCAGGATGTTTGTGAAGAGATGGTTCTCCTGTCATCCCCACAAGGCCGCTTGAATCTGTTATCTAAATTTGGGTGTCTCCATTAGTCACCGGTAGCCCATTTCCTCTGGAGAGCTTGAGGTCCCATTTACAATTCTATTTCACTGCACCATCATCCAGTAGCTGAAGAAAATCACAAAGCCACAGTGACTGTCCACACTCTAAACTCGTGGTCCCAAATCTGAAACACACACTCATCGCCGTCCAGAGGTACCATTCCTTCTGAAACTATTCCAATCAATAGAAAAAGAGGGAATCCTCCCTAACTCATTTTATGAGGCCAACATCATCCTGATACCAAAGCCTGGCAGAGACACAACAAAAAAAGAGAATTTTAGACCAATATCCCTGAGGAACATCAATGCAAAAATCCTCAATAAAATACTGGCAAGCCGGATCCAGCAGCACATCAAAAAGCTCATCCACCGTGATCAAGTGGGCTTCATCCCTGGGATGCAAGGCTGATTCAACATATGCAAATCAATAAACATAATCCAGCATATAAACAGAACCAAAGACAAAAACCACATGATTATCTCAATAGATGCAGAAAAGGCCTTTGACAAAATTCAACAGCCCTTCATGCTAAAAACGCTCAATAAATTTGGTATTGATGGAACATATCCCAAAATAATAAGAGCTATTTAGGACAAACCCACAGCCAATATCATACTGAATGGGCAAAAACTGGAAATATTCCCTTTGAAAACTGGCACAAGACAGGGATGCCCTCTCTCACCACTCCTATTCAACATAGTGTTGGAAGTTCTGGCTAGGGCAATCAGGCAAGAGAAAGAAATAAAGGGTATTCAGTTAGGAAAAGAAGAAGTCAAATTGTCCCTGTTTGCAGATGACATGATTGTATATTTAGAAAACCCCATCATCTCAGCCCAAAATCTCCTTAAGCTGATAAGAAACTTCAGCAAAGTCTCAGGATACAAAATTAATGTGCAAAAATCACAAGCATTCTTATACACCAGTAACAGACAAACAGAGAGCCAAATCATGAATGAACTTCCATTCACAATTGCTTCAAAGAGAATAAAATACCTAGGAATCCAACTTACAAGGGATGTCAAGGACCTCTTCAAGGAGAACTACAAACCACTGCTCAGTGAAATAAAAGAGGACACAAACAAATGGAAGAGCATACCATGCTCATGGATAGGAAGAATCAATATCGTGAAAATGGCCATACTGCCCAAGGTAATTTATAGATTCAATGCCATCCCCATCAAGCTACCAATGAGTTTCTTCACAGAATTGGAAAAAACTGCTTTAAAGTTCATATGGAAACAAAAAAGAGCCCACATTGCCAAGACAATCCTAAGTCAAAAGAACAAAGCTGGAGGCATCACGCTACCTGACTTCAAACTATACTACAAGGCTACAGTAACCAAAACAGCATGGTACTGGTACCAAAACAGAGATATAGACCAATGGAACAGAACAGAGTCCTCGGAAATAATACCACACATATACAGCCATATGATCTTTGACAAACCTGAGAAAAACAAGAAATGGGGAAAGGATTCCCTATTTAATAAATGGTGCTGGGAAAAGTGGCTAGCCATAAGTTGAAAGCTGAAACTGGATCCTTTCCTTACTCCTTATACAAAAATTAATTCAAGATGGATTAGAGACTTAAATGTTAGACCTAATACCAGAAAAACCCCAGAAGAAAACCTAGGTAATACCATTCAGGATATAGGCATGGGCAAGGACTTCATGTCTAAAACACCAAAAGCAACGGCAACAAAAGCCAAAATTGACAAATGGGATCTAATTAAACTAAAGAGCTTCTGCACAGCAAAAGAAACTACCATCAGAGTGAACAGACACCCTACAGAATGGGAGAAAATTTTTGCAATCTACTCATCTGACAAAGGGCTAATATCCAGAATCTACAAAGAACTCAAACAAATATACAAGAAAAAAACAAACAACCCCATCAAAAAGTGGGCAAAGGATATGAACAGACATTTCTCAAAAGAAGACATTCATACAGCCAACAGACACATGAAAAAATGCTCATCATCACTAGCCATCAGAGAAATGCAAATCAAAACCACAATGAGATACCATCTCACACCAGTTAGAATGGCAATCATTAAAAAGTCAGGAAACAACAGGTGTTGGAGAGGATGTGGAGAAATAGGAACACTTTTACACTGTTGGTGGGATTGTAAACTAGTTCAACCATTATGGAAAACAGTATGGCAATTCCTCAAGGATCTAGAACTAGATGTACCATATGACCCAGCCATCCCACTACTGGGCATATACCCAAAGGATTATAAATCATGCTGCTATAAAGACACATGCACACGCATGTTTATTGCGGCACTATTCACAATAGCAAAGACTTGGAATCAACCCAAATGTCCATCTGTGACAGACTGGATTAAGAAAATGTGGCACATATACACCATGGAATATTATGCAGCCATAAAAAAGGATGAGTTTGCGTCCTTTGTAGGGACATGGATGCAGCTGGAAACCATCATTCTTAGCAAACTATCACAAGAGCAGAAAACCAAACACCGCATGTTCTCACTCATAGGTGGGAACTGAACAATGACATCACTTGGACTCGGGAAGGGGAACATCACACGGGGAACATCACACATCGGGGCCTATCATGGGGAGGGGGGAGGGGGAGGGATTGCATTGGGAGTTATACCTGATATAAATGACGAATTGATGGGTGCTGATGAGTTGATGGGTGCAGCACACCAACATGGCACAAGTATACATATGTAACAAACCTGCACGTTATGCACATGTACCTTAGAACTTAAAGTATAATAATAATAATTAAAAAAACAAACAAACAAACAAAAATTGGTAGGTCATGGGGATTGAAAGTGGTCAGTTTTTCTAGGTAATATTTATTTTTCTCCAAAGTTATTTGCATTTACAAGAATTGTTAACACATAGTAAGCATCCTAGATTTGTTTTAAGGAAGAAGAGACTTCACAAGTTTTTACTTTTATTTAACTTTGAAATACTATTAGATTTATAGAAAAGTTGTAAGGATAGTATAAAGGGTTCCACTAAGCCTTCCACCCAGTCGCCCCTAATTTAGCGTGTTATATAACCAGGACACATTTATCAAACCTAAGAAGTTAACATTGCTACACTATTGACTGAACTGTGGACTTTATTTGGCTTTTTGCCAGTTTTTCCAATAATGCTCTTTTCCTATTCAAGGATCCAATCCAGAATACCACGTCGGATTCACCTGTTATGTCTTCTTAGTCTCTGCCAATCTGTGACAGCTTCTTCGTCTTTCCTTGTTACTCATGAACTTGACCCTTTAGAAGAGTATTCGTCAGCTATTTTGTAGAATGCTCCTCAAATGCTGATGTTTTCTCGTGATTGGACTGGCATTCTGGATTTGGGGTAATGTACCACAGTGGCGACGCCCTTCTCACTGCATCATCTTCAGGGATGCCTGACGTTAACACTACTTATCATTGGTGATGCTCACCTCCATCACTTGGATAAGGCCAAATCTTTCCGATTTTTTCACTGTAGGGTCACTATTTTTACTTTTCCAAAACTCTATTTATTACAAGCAAGGCACTAAATCCAGCTCACTTTCATAAGGAGAAAAATTAAACTCCATCTGCTGGAGGAAAAAGTATGAAAGAATTTGTGGATATATGTTAAATTCAGTACAGTAATTAATACATATTTGGGCATAGATATTTGAGGTTATGCAAATATCCTGTCTCTTCCTTATGTTTCAGACACTAAGTTCAGCACTCATCCATGAATCTTCCCTATGGCAACCCTTATTGTGGTATTCTAGTGGTGTATTAGTCCATTGTCGCACCGCTAACAAAGACATATGGGAGACCAGGTAATTTATAAAGGAAAAGGTGTTTAATGGACTCACAGTTCCACAGGACCAGGGAGGCCTCACAATCATGGCAGAAGGCAAAGGTAAAGAAAAGGTACATCTTGTATGGTGGTAAGCAAGAGAGCATGTGGAGGGAAACTTCCCTTTACAAACCATCAGATGTCATGAGACTTATTCACTATCACCAGAACAGCACAGGAAAGATCCAGAGCTATGATTCAATTACCTCCCACCAGGTCCCTTCCAGGCCAGATGGGGATTATGGGAGCTACAATTCAAGACAAGATTTGGGTGGGAACACCACCAAACCACATCAAGTGGCATCTTCCATTTCCCTCATGTCTTTTATGTTTACTATTTGGAAATCCTCCACACGGAAGACTCTTTCACTTCTCCCTCAATTATTTATGTATTTGACCATTTATTTTTATCAGTATAAACTCACAGATATTTACTTTTTTCTTTGAGTGATTTTATACTGAGTATAAAAATACTCAGTAGTATTTTTATTAATTTGGTTGCTCAAAGTTTTCCAGCTTTGGCCACTGGGAGCTATTTCAGGTTGGCTGCATGTTCCTTTGTCAGGCCTGTTCCCTGACCCCTTACTTTCTGCAACCACAAGGTCCTCCAGGCTCACCAGGCGTTTTCCCTTCCCTAGACCTACAGTCAGCCAGGTCTCCAGGGAGTCCTTGTTCAAAAGGGACAGCTTTTCAAGTCAACTTCCATGTGTTGCTATGTATAATTTTCAGATTATTTCTATGCTATAATTAATGCTATAATTAACTACAGATTTTCCATAATTAAGTCATGTGCATTACAGCACTCAGACTAACAGGCAGCATTAAGAAGGAACATGAACCTATCACCAATGCTTTACCCTTCTTTCTCTAGCACTCACCTAATAATCTCTGTGGGCCCAACCAGCTCTAAGATTCTATGATTCTACAATGAAAAGACAAAAGGCAAAAGGTGTTCCCATGAGGAACATTTCTTTCAATCAGAAAATTGTTTCATTTTGCCAAAAATAAATCTAAGCCCTAGTTGACCTCCATTTCTCCTTTCCTAGCCTTCCTATAGTTTAACCCTATTCCTTCCATTTTATTATCAATTTTGAAATGAAAATTTAAATTTGCTTTGCTTGATCAAATTACTATATAAATAAGGTAATGAAAATACAAAATAATAAATTATGCTTACTTATAAAGTCTACACCTTCTTGAAATTAAGACATGATAATCTAGTGCTGCTGAAATCTTCAGTCATCAAACAGTTTAAACATTAGAGCAGTGGTTCTTGACAGAGGGGACTTTGCTCTAATATGGTTTGGCTGTGTCCACACACAAATCTCATCTTGGATTGTAGCTTCCACAATTCCTACATGTGGTAGGAGGTAACTGAATCATGGGGGAGGGCGTTTCCCATGCTCTTCTCATGATAATGAATAAGTCTCATGAGACATAATGGGTTTTGTAAAGGGAAATCCTTTTCACTTAGTTCCCATTCTCTCTTGCTGCTGCCATGTAAGAAGTACTTTTCACCTTCTGCCGTGATTGTGAGGCCTCCCCAGCCACATGGAACTGTGAATTTATTAAACCTATTTTTCTCCCCAGTCTCAAGTATGTCTTTATCAGCAGTGTGAAAATGAACTTATACAGTAAATTGGTACCAGTGGACTGGGGCATTGCTGAAAAGATACCCAAAAATGTGAAAGCAACTTTGGAACTGGCTAACAAGCAGAGGTTGAAATAGTTTGGAGGGCTCAGAAGAAGACAGGAAATGTGGGAATATTTGGAACCCCCTAGTAGAGACTTTTTAAATGGCTTTGAGCAAAATGCTGATAGTGATATGGGCAATGCAGTCCAGGCTAAGGTGGTCTCAGATGGAGAGGAGGAACTTGTTGGGAACTGGAGAAAAGGTGACTCTTGTTACATTTTAACAAAGATACTGGCAGCATCTTGCCCCTGACCTAGAGATTTGTGGAACTTTGATCTTGGGAGAGATAATTTAGGGTACTTGGCAGAAGAAATTTCTAAACAGCAAAGCATTCAAGAGATGACTCGGGTGCTGTTAAAGGTGATCAGTTTTAAAAGGGAAACAGCATAAAATTTGACAAATTTGCAGCCTGACGTGATAGAAAATAAAATCCCATTGTCTAAGGAGAAAGTCAAGCTGGCTGCAGAAATTTGCATAATTAATGAGGAGCTGAATGTTAATCACCAAGACAATGGGGAAAATGTCTCCAGGGCATGTAGTGCTCCTGGGCATGTAGTGCTCCAGGGCATGTAGGGCTCCTCCCACCACAGGCCCAGAGGCATAGGAGGAAAAAATGGTTTCATGGGCTGGGACCAGAGTCTCTCTGCTGTGTGCAGTCTAAGGACTGTGTTCCAGCCGCTCCAGCCATGACTAAAAGGGGCCAAGTTACAGCTCAGGCCATGGCTTCAGAAGGTGCAAGTTTCAAGCCTTGGCAGCTTCCATGTGGTGTTGAGCCTGCAGGTGCACAGGAGTCAAGAATTGAGGTTTGGGAAACTCTGCCTAGTTTTCAGAAGATATTATGGAAACATCTGAATGCCCAGGCAGAAGTTTGCTGAAGCAGTGGGGCCCTCATTGAGAACCTCTGCCAGGGCAGTACAGAAGAGAGATGTGGGGTGGGCACCCCCACAGAGTCCCCACTGGGGTGCTGCCTAGTGAAGCTGTGAGAAGATAGCCACCGTCCTCCAGACCCCAGAATGGTAGATCCACTGACAGCTTGCACAATGCACCTGGAAAAGCCACAGACACTCAACACCAGCCCATGAAAGCAGCTGGGAGGGAGGCAGTATCCTCCAAAGCTACAGGTGCAGAGCTGCCTGACAGCATAGGAATCCATCTCTTTCATCAGCATGATCTGGATGTGAGACATGGAGTCAAAAGACATCATTTTGGAGCTTTAAAATTTGACTGCCCTGCTGGGGCCTGTAGCCCCTTTGTTTTGGTTGATTTCTCCCATTTGCAACAACCTTGCATGGGGCTTGTAGCCCCTTTGTTTTGACCAATTTCTCCCATTTGCAACAGCTGTGTTAACCCAATACCTATACCTGCATTGTATCTAGAAAGTAATTAACTTGCTTTTGATTTTATGGGCTCATAGGCAGAGGGGACTTTCCTTGTCTCACATGAAACATTGGACTGTAAGCTTTTGAATTAATACTGAAATGGGTTAACAATTTGGGGTTCTATTGGGAAGGCATGATTGGTTTTGAAATGTGAGGACACAAGATTTGGGAGGGGCCAGAGACAGAATGATATGGTTTGGCTCTGTCCCCACCCAAATCTCTACAATTCCAACATGTTGTGGGATGGACCCAGTGTGGGGTAACTGAATCATGGGGGCAGACATTTCCTGTGCTGCTCTTGTGACAGTGAGTAAGTCTTATGAGATATGATGGTTTTATAGGGGGAAACCCCTTTCAGTCAGTTATTCTCTCTTGCTGCTGCCATGTAAGAAGTGCCTGTTCTCTTCTGCCATGATTGTGAGGCCTCCCAAGTCACACAGACCTGGGAGTCCATTAAACCCATTTTTCTTCCCAGTCTCAGGTATGTCTTTATCAGAAGCATGAAAACAGACCAACACAACCCCCAAGGTACACTTGTCAATCTCTAGAGATATTTATGGTTGTGGCATCCTGGAGGGATACTACTGGCATCTAGCAGATGCAGTCCTAGAATGCTGTTAAGCATCTTATAATATTTCAGAATCCCCCACACCAAAGATTTATCCAGCCCAAAAGCCATAGTCTCAAGACTGGTAAATAATGGTTTAAAGGGACTTTTAATTTTCGAATTGGCTAGATAGCTAAGTAATAGATATTTTCCTCCAAAACTCTTAAAGAAAATGATTAGCAAATTCCAAGGACTACTGCCACTAAATTGTTGAGTACAATAAAGAATCATCTGGAAGAATCAGATGATAGAATACTTAGGATCCACTGTAGCTACACAGTGCCAAGAAAGCAAAGACAGAGTTAAAGACTCATGCTACATCTTAACTTATTCCATTTTGAATAAGTGACTTATCTGACACAGCAAGGGTCAAATGCATCTGAAAAATACACTGTTAAATGCATGAATTATCAATAAGTTAGCACTTTAAACAAACACACTGATGGTCTGTTGGCTAACACAATATGGTTCTAATGTTATGTAGGTAAGAGAATTTGGGGCCAGGAGATAGAATCTAGGAGGGTAGTCATGGCTCCATCTCTTGCTGACTGAGTGACTCTAGCTAGGTCATATGACTTAACTGGACTTCAGTTTCTGCATCTGATAAACGTGAATGCTTATGTATGTCTGTTTTATCTACCTCACTGGTCATTGAGAGAATTCTTTTTTTAAGTACACTTTCTCTTTATCTGACTATTGATATATTCTCATATCTTTTTTATACTCCTCATATATGGTTTTGGAAATAACAATGTATTTGGAAGACCAAGGAAAAGTAGATTCCTCAAGGGAGGAGGTTGCACACCCCCATGTAGAGACATGATTGGGCTCTGATAGTTAACTAACCTCTTTCCTCTTCATATGTCTCGTTAGAGTGTGAAAATGCATTTTTGAAAGTACCATAGACAAGCCACAGACTTGTAGAAAATATTTTCAAAATGCATATCTGATTAAAACGTGTATCCAAAATGTACAAAGAACTCTTAAAATTCAACAGTAAGAAAGCAATCAACCCAGTTAAATAATGTAGAAAAACCTGAACAGACCCCTCACCAAAGAAGGTAAACAGATGCCAAATAAGGATATGAAAAAATGCTCAATATTGTTTGTCAACAGAGAATTGCAACTTAAAATAACAACAAAGTACCACTACATAACTATTACAGTGGGTAATATTTGAACTGGAACAATTTGAGCAACAAAATAAATAGAATAATATATAATTTTTACTCAAAGTACCAAATAAATATCCATAAGTCCATACTGATATTAATAGATGATTGAATAAATATTTAAATGGAGAATACAAGACAAATTATGCATAAGAATTCTAAATAATTTGTCTGGATATTCCACCCTCCAGGAGGTGGAACATAACTTCTCACTCATTAAGGGTGGGCTGCACCAAGTGGCCTCCTTCTAAAGAGTGCACTACAGAGACAGAAAACCTGACAACCACCACCTTAGCCAGGTGAACAGGGTCACCAGCAATAGTGATTATTCATGTTGACAATATGTACCCTTCAGAAAATGTGATGACGATGGCATTTTACCTCTGTGGTTCTCCTCCCCAAAAGCCATAACCGCACTCTAATCATGAGAATAGCAACATAAAGATTTCAGTAGGGGGATCCTACTGTGCGCCTGACCAGTGCTCTTCCAAACCTGCAAGGTCATATGAAGCAGAAAATGTCCCAGCAACTGCCTCAGCCAGAGCAGCCTCAGGAGACTCAACAGCTAAATGTTTCTTGGGATCCTGAATGAGATCCCAGAACGGAAAAGGACACTCAGTGAAAACCATGTAAATCTAAGTAAAATATAGGCTTTAAGTAATAAAAATATATCAATATTGGTACATGAATAATAATAAATGCACTAATATAATATATATACATAAGACGTTAATCATAAACACAGTCGGGGGTGGATGTGAACTCTGTCTACTCTAAGTTCACAACGTTTCTGTAGATATGCAAATCTCCTAAAATAAAGTTTATTTTAAAAACAATATTATTTAATGATTGATGTAAAACATTGTGAGAGAGAGCAGGTGTGGTTTAAACTGTTATTGCACTTTGTGAACATTTGGTTTTTCTAACAAAAGATGGGACTGGAAGACAAACGTTTAGATTTGCTCAGTAGTTTATCCTGGGGCAGCCGGTACCACCCCTCGGTCATTAGAATTTAGGACAGCTGAGAGAAAACTGTCAGCGTTTAACTACGTGTCAGAGCACAACGAGCTTCACACAGTGCACGTGGAGTGTGTTGGAAAATGTTTCCTTCCACACAGGGAGCCCGATATATCTCTCTAATAAAGGGCAAATGGAAAAGGACCTCCATCGCCATCACTGAGTATGGGCCACCAAGGCTGTCAGCTGTGAATGGAGACCATTCATCTCTCCAGGACGCTGCAGCCCTAGTGAAGCGAACGTGCTCATATGAAGATTCATACAAGTATAAAATGATTAGACTTCTTGGGGATGAGGCTGGCTAGGGCCACTGGCTGGAAAATGAGGTGTGTTTTCCTACCATCTTTCCCTCTTTCTCTACTTCATTCATATTAGCCTCAGACTTTCTGAAAAAAAATAAAAAATAAAAAAATAAAATGAGTTCTTCATGTAGAGCCAAGAGCAGTTTGGTTTTGTATCGAGGATGCCTGTAAAGATAATATATTTCTCCCCCAAGTTTCACCCCAGAATGTATCTTCTCAAACCATAATTCCATCTCAGCTAAACAGAAGCTTTTCCCAAGGAGAAAATCACCAGACACGCTGTTTCCAGGCTGACTTACTTTGAATGCTCAGTGCACTTTAAACTGAACTCCCATGAAAAGAAAAGGGGTATGGAGCAGTCATTACGTAGCAAATCTTGAAAATGCCAAGATCATTGAACTAGAAAACTTCAAGGCTGGGCACGGTGGCTCATGCCTGTAATCCTAGTACTCGGCCAACGTGGGTGGATCCCTTAAGCTCAGGAGTTCGAGATCAGCCTGTGAAACATAGTGAGATCCCATCTCTATAAAAGATACAAAAATTAGCTGGGTGTGGTGGTGTGCACCTGTAGTACCAGCTACACAAGAAGTTGAGGTGGGAAGATGGCTTGAGCCTAGCAGGTGGAGGTTGCAGTGAGCCGAGATAGCACCACTGCACTCCAACCTGCGCAACAGAGCCAGGCCTGCCTCAAAATCATTAATAAATAAATATATAAATAAATGAATGAATGAATAATTCTATTCTTTTCCCCATCCCCATAGATAGCTACATTAATACAAATGACATATTATAACCCCATATAAATATCCTAATTAAAACAAACAAATGACTAAAACAGGTGGCAGTGTTAATTGCCGATCTCTCTGTGGTCCACATTCAGTTTCATTCCTTTTGAACATCACTACCTACCCCTCGTTTGCAATGCTAGTAAAAGGACTTTCATTTCTGTGCACTTTAAGCTTCTTGGGGATGGCATCATAGGAGGAGAGGAGGCCATGGGAAAATAAACTCTGAATGCAGGGAGCATACTGAGGTAGTCAGCGTGTTCTGCTGCTTGATCCTGACATCAGGCTATTGAAATCGAAGATGGAAAACCCATATTGAGTCACTTGGCTCTCCCTTGAGGGCAGTAGATTATGCTGGACAGTATTTTATTTAGCACTCTGTCCAGTTCCATTTTAACTTGCTCTTCCTTGGAGGCCTATTAACTCAAACCCAGCAAGGATTTTATTACAAAAGGAAGGCATTCTACTCGTTGGTCATTTCTTCCACAAAACACACCCTCTCCTGACGAGATATTAGAAAACAAAATTTGCCAAACAACACGAAAACAGTGCTGCATTGTAGGAAGAGTGTGGAGCAATAAGTGGACTGTCACAAAGCGGCTCCGGATGTTTGCTCTGACTTGCCTGAACCAGAAGCTCGCTGAGAATCCTCAACTCTGGGTCCCTGGAAATAGGGACCATGTGACTTTCAGCAGCAGGTAGCACTGATATCCTCATAGCCCCTTTTCCCCACAACAACATCTCCGAGGTCTGAGGATGCCCAGGTTCTGGAAAGTTCACGTTCCCAGGCAATTCTCATAAACAGCTACACCCACATGCAGACTGCTTGCTACTGAAGTAATCTCATTCAACATCGACAAGTTTGCTTTCAGGCTCGCCCTCTGTAAAAGTCAGAGTGGGCCCAGTGGAATGCAAGTCCATGCTACTGGTCAGAAAATATCTTGGTCCTCGTGTTTCCTCTGTGGCAAAGATGAGAGGATGAGGGACCCTGGGCTTCTCTCCTCCCTGGTTTGTAAGCTCTGCCTTCCCAAAAAGGCTGATGCCCTCACTCATGCCATTCTCCAACCTGGTGCATGAAAGATAGTGTCCCAGATGGCACCTTCCTTCGACTACAAAGAACGAGGACTTCTAGAGCCAAAAGCTGGGTTAAATATGTGCTCTGATGCTCATTCGTTACCAGAACCCGCCCTTGGGTTCCTCGTCTATCAACTAGAAATAATACCCGTGCCACAGGCAGGAGCTGGGGTAAGGGGATGTGGGTACAGAGTGAGGGTCAGCACGGTAAAGAAATGCAGTCAGTGGTAGCTACTACTGCTGGTGTAATTACGAACAGCAGGAGGATGAACAGATGCCCCTGGAAACTTAGGAACATTATTTTAAAATCATATGTAGTGGAGAAAGTACACAGTTTGGTTTATTATACAGAAACAAAATGTTTAAATCCGTGGAGTAGAAGATAACAATAAAGCACTGCTTGTTGGTTATGAAAATCAGGAAGAAAATCACCAAGTTCAGTGCTCATCTCGATCTAGGACCATTCATGGCCCAACCGCTCTACTGCACAGAGGATGAAACCCGGGCGTGCACGATGCTCACCAAGGACCAGCTCCCAAATCACCAGAACCAAGAATCAGCTCCCAAATCATTCAGAATTTCCCCCAGGACCAGCCCCCAAATCACCAGAACTTCCCCCAGGATCAGCCTCCAATCACCAGAACTTCCCCCAGGACCAGCCCCCAAATCACCAGAACTTCCCCCAGGATCAGCCTCCAAATCACCAGAACTTCCCCCAGGACCAGCCTCCAAATCATTCAGAACTTCTTCCAGGACCAGCCCCCAAATCACCAGAACTTCCCCCAGGACCAGCCTCCAAATCATTCAGAACTTCTTCCAGGACCAGCCTCCAAATCACCAGAACTTCTCCCAGAATCAGCTTCCAAATCACCAGAACTTCTCCCAGAATCAGCTTCCAAATCACCAGAACTTCTCCCAGGACCAACCCCCAAATCACCAGAACTTCTCCCAGGACCAGCTCCCAAATCACCAGAACTTCCCCCAGGACCAGCCCCCAAATCACCAGAACTTCTCCCAGGACCAGCCTCCAAATCACCAGAACTTCTCCCCAGGATCAACCCCCAAATCAGCCAGAACTTCCCCCAGGACCAGCCCCCAAATCACCAGAACTTCCCCCAGGACCAGCCTCCAAATCATTCAGAACTTCTCCCAGGACCAGCCCCCAAATCACCAGAACTTCTCCCAGGACCAGCCTCCAATCACCAGAACTTCTCCCAGGACCAGCCCCCAAATCACCAGAACTTCTCCCAGGACCAGCCTCCAATCACCAGAACTTCTCCCCAGAACCAGCCTCCAAATCACCAGAACTTCTCCCAGGACCAGCCCCCAAATCACCAGAACTTCCCCCAGGACCAGCCTCCAAATCATTCAGAACTTCTTCCAGGACCAGCCTCCAAATCACCAGAACTTCTCCTAGAATCAGCTTCCAAATCACCAGAACTTCTCCCAGAATCAGCTTCCAAATCACCAGAACTTCTCCCAGGACCAACCCCCAAATCACCAGAACTTCTCCCAGGACCAGCTCCCAAATCACCAGAACTTCTCCCAGGACCAGCCCCCAAATCACCAGAACTTCTCCCAGGACCAGCCCCCAATCACCAGAACTTCTCCCCAGGATCAACCCCCAAATCAGCCAGAACTTCCCCCAGGACCAGCCCCCAAATCACCAGAACTTCTCCCAGGACCAGCCTCCAAATCATTCAGAACTTCTCCCAGGACCAGCCCCCAAATCACCAGAACTTCCCCCAGGACCAGCCCCCAAATCACCAGAACTTCCCCTAGGACCAGCCCCCAAATCACCAGAACTTCTCCCAGGACCAGCTTCCAAATCACCAGAACTTCTCCCAGGACCAGCCCCCAAATCACCAGAACTTCTCCCAGGACCAGCCCCCAAATCACCAGAACTTCTCCCAGGACCAGCCTCCAATCACCAGAACTTCTCCCCAGAACCAGCCTCCAAATCACCAGAACTTTTCCCAGGACCAGCCCCCAAATCACCAGAACTTCTCCCAGGGTGGGGGATCTTTTCATCTCATGCAGTCCCTTCACAGTCCTCAGCATTTTACCCAGAAAAGTGTCAGTCACCCCTAAAGGCTAAGTTTTAAACACTATGAAACCAGAAAATGTCACATACACGATCGTGTGCGTGTGAAGGCGGGGAAGTGAGTGAGTGTGAACGCACATGAGTGTGAGCATTCAAGAAGGCGTGAGTGTGGGAGAGAATCCCACCGACAAAACAGGCAAGGAGGACCTGGCCTCTTTCTAACTGCGACGGCCTCAGTGGGCCTCAGAGGTTTCCCACTTAATTCCTTAACCTCCCAGCGCGGCACACAGGCCTCTGTGAAGCCATCAGCAAAGAAAAGAAATAGAGGATCGTGAGTTTAAACAGTTCAAAATAAGTTGGCATTGGGTGTTAAGGGCTTAAATTCCACTACCATGTTTGCGGTGTCTTAAGTTGAATTAAAACAAAATCCGACAACACAATGTTACAAGATGTTGCTGCCTGGAAACATAACAGAAAGCTGGATTAGAAAGCCATAAATTAAGGACTGGGCACATTGTAACTAATTAAATATATACAAAAGAAAAGCAGATTTGGTAACATCGTTTCAGGCAATGTAGTATTTAAAGTCTCTTATTAGGTTAAAAGAGCACTGCAGTGTGTTAAATTGGTAAGCTAATAATAAAGATATGGCATGAATAAACTTTAATATACCAAATAAAGAAGCCCCAATATGTATACATACATATATAACAAAACACAGACAGACATTTGGCTGGAGCTGATAAATTTTTAACTCACCATTATCAACATACAGCAGATACCACATTCAAAAATAAAACAAAATAAGAACTGAAAAAAATAAGTAATAAAATTGATGAGGTAGAACTAATAGAATATGCCAGACATTTTATCTTAAAAGTAGAAATCTCATCCTCTTTCATACCTTTCGTCCATATACAATCACCAACTGTGAAAACAAAATTATCAGCCTATTTCCAGAAATTGTTTAGACAACAAGCTGATAAAAATATTTACCCAAACGAAGCATTAGAATAGCAAATGATAGGGATGTGAATGATGACTTAACTGTTTCTTGCACGTTTTGCTAGGCCCTATAATTCGGATAGTTTGTGTTTTAACTTTTACAACCTTCTGGTCTGCAATAATAATTTTATAGTTTGCTGTGGAACTGCACCAAATCCATAAAATCTGCGAAAGTCCTCAAAATTCCACATATGTGCGTTGTCATTGGCCCTAATAATTGTGCTCCGAGTTTTGCACTAAATTCTTCCACAAATTAGAAATGAAAACACCATGTGCTACAGAGAAATGAATGAAAAGCACCTTCCAGGAGACGGCTGAGCTAACACTCAGCACCTTCCGAAATTCTGCGCGTAAGTCTTTTGTAAACAGCCCTGCCTTTCAGTTCCTCAGTCAACACATTAAATACACATTCTTTTCAGGAATTATTGTCTATATAGCTTATGAATCTAAAGCCAGAGCATTTCACCAGGAGGGTGGCGATCTTTTCCATGTTTGCTGTGAATGGCAAAACCATACAGCTCAATGGGACCACAGATGCACAAATCTAGGTGGACAGCAGGGATGGCAGGCGCCTCAGTATGTGGCTGCTAACTTGTCCCAGAAAGCAAACTCAGGGGTTAACAGCTGTTGATGTTTCCTGTTTCTCTGTCTTCTTTTGTTGCTGATATTTGAAATATATATCTCACCATTGCCGACACCACCCCCCTCACCCCACCGATAAGAGTCAGTTCATTGCACAGACTGAGAGAGAGACGTCTTGTCACCGGTGTCTTCTCTATCTAGATGTGATTTTTGCAGAGTAGCAGAGCACAGGAAGCTGGCTTCACCACAAAGGCTACTCTGCAGACTATTATCTTCCAGCACAGGTGAGGGATAGCATATGGTATGAGACTGTGCATTCCAAGGAGACAAAGACACCCGTGGTTCGTAGACGTCTCTAAGAGCCAAGTATTGCCTTCTAGGACACAAAGGAGTTGATTTAAGAAACCCTTCAGAAAACTGGTATTGCTTTTATTTTCACTAAAAAATAAATATCAAAGTAAATACAAAAATCAGTTCTCCATAATGATGTGTGAACCTGCATGAAGTCAAGCCTGCACTCTGTGGCCACCACAAATTCAAGGCAAGCAGGGCAACAACAGACTTCACCCTCCCACTCCCAGGTTTCTGCCACATCAAGCCCCAAAGGTTAGGGACAGAGAGCAAAATATCCTGGATTCCTTTAACTCGCTGTTTTTTTTTTTTTTTTTTTTTTTTTTTGAGACGGAGTCTTGCTCTGTCGCCCAGGCTGGAGTGCAGTGGCCGGATCTCAGCTCACTGCAAGCTCCGCCTCCCGGGTTCCCGCCATTCTCCTGCCTCAGCCTCCCGAGTAGCTGGGACTACAGGCGCCCGCCACCACTCCCGGCTAGTTTTTTGTATTTTTAGTAGAGACGGGGTTTCGCCGTGTTGGCCAGGATGGTCTCGATCTCCTGATCTTGTGATCCGCCCGCCTGGGCCTCCCAAAGTGCTGAGATTGCAGGTGTGAGCCACTGTGTCCGGCTCCTTTAACTCATTTTGAAATGATTCCTGCATAACATATTCACATAAATATTTTCATAACCTAAGAACTTTCCATTTATCTGGTTTCCTTAATTAACTTGCGAGAAAAATTCTTATCGGTGGATTTGTTTTAATGTTCAAGATATATAAACTGATGTGCAGATAGATACAAAATAACAATTTATGCTTCTTAGAAACCGATCTCCGCTCAGAGTCCTGGAAAGCAAGTCACAGTGGAAAGCCAAGTGGGCTGCAGGCAGCGGACGCAGTTCCTCAGCCTGGTCAGTTGCTCCTGAGATGGGGGGTGGGTCAGAACGTGTGTCTCTATTTGTCAAGTGGTGGTTAACCCAGGCATTAGCTATGGTGCCTCACAGAGTTAATATTCTTGCTTTGAACTTGCTGCCAAATAGTTCATAGGACAGTATTTATGTTCAGCCAATGAGTAGAAATGTAGCCCAAAGACCCACAACATGGGGCAGGGAACCAGGACAGGGGACCAGGGCAGGGACCAGGGCAGGGGACCAGGGCGGGAACCAGGGCGGGAACCAGGGCAGGGACCAGGGCAGGGGACCAGGGCAGGAACCAGGGCAGGGACCAGGGCGGGAACCAGGGTAGGGACCAGGGCAGAGGACCAGGGCAGGGAGGCAGGGGACCAGGGCAGGGACCAGGGCAGGGGACCAGGGCGGGAACCAGGGCGGGAACCAGGGCAGGGGAGCAGGGCAGGGGAGCAGGGCAGGGAACCAGGACAGGGGACCAGGGTAGGGACCAAGGTGGGAACCAGGGCAGGAACCAGGGCAGGAACCAGGGCAGGAACCAGGGCAGGGACTAGGGCAGGGAACCTGCTCTCTCTTACTGATAGTCTTCACCGTCCTCCCCTCCTTCCTCCCACGTGTCAGGATCAGTGAGGAACTGGAGGCACATTTCAGAAAATGTATTCAGGATCTCCTTCTCCTCTCCTTCAAAAAACAAAAAGCTTGATGTTGTCTTGTATTGCTTCTAGTATTTGAATATTTATGTTCTGATGCTGAGGCACCGTGCGCAGAAGCAGAACTCACTGCATCCAATGTCACGCTGCTGCACTGACCTCCAAGTCACTCACCTTGGACATAGGCTGTTAACTTGACAAGGTGATTTATTCGCCAGTGAACACATCGCCCATATCACAGATCAGCGAGTGGAGCATGCTGCAAAAGGTGCGTTGGCCTCGAACTCCCAAGATATCCTAGAGACATGAAGGCTGGGCTGGCCTGGTCTGTTGTGGCTGTGGTGAAGGTAAGGGAGGCAGGGGGGCTGCACCTGCGCCTGGCACAACCTGCTACACCACAAGCACCCAGAGCTGCTGCTGGCATCGTCTTGCTTTGCTCTGAATCTTAGTTCTTAAGCTTAGCCCCAGAGCACCAGGAGAGTTGCACCCTGCGGGAAAAAGACAAGATGTAAATTCTATTTCAGGAATTTGACCTTAAAGACAATTATGCTTATTTGTGTAGCCCAAGAGAGGAGCGCATTGAACATAAGTCAGGTGTCAGGGCTGATGTGGCAGTCAGATAGTAATTCTTACCTCACTGCTGTTTCAGGCAGCCAGCTCTTACATTTTCATCCATTAGTAGGAAGAGCGTCTCATCATTTTATACAAAAGGTTGGGTGGCAACACACAGTCAGCCAGGCCTTTCCCCAAGAGCCGTGAGACGGTGCTCTAGGGGCACTGAGCCTGGTGACCTGCCTGGAGCCTCGTGCCCTTCAGTCCTGAAAAATCACCAGCTCTGCAAATCCCAACCCAAACAGGAAACTCTGCCCCAAAGCAGTGCAGATGTAACTCTTGATACATACTCGCAATCTATCTCCACATTATTATCATTATTTAATTTTTTGTAATAAAGCCTTGTTTTGACTTACAGCTCCCAGAGGCATCCTTTCAAGTTAATATAATTCTAGTTTTATTGCAGCTCAGATGAATATACTTTTTTAAAGCTAAAATAATATAAGTTGCATCACGTACTAACTAACCCATTCTTAGGGCTGACATGAGTACTCAGGTTTCCATTTTGTGCTACAACTTCACACATCCCTAGTCCGTGCAAACACTTCGAACAACCATTTTCTAGAGATAAATGCGCCACTCTGTGGTGATGAGGTTCTGCATGATTTCTCTCTTATTCTTTATGCTTTTCTGTATTTTCCCAGTTTTCTAAAACATTAAGAAAATTTGTTGTTAAAATTGTAAAAACCTTTTGAAAGAACATGCATGTAAAAAGAAAATTACAAATGAGATATCTGTAATTATGTGGAACATTGAGACGCGGAAGACGGCAGGCCCAGCTGACCCTGTGTGTCTATGCTGTACGTTCGAATCACTCGCAAGGTACCCAGCACACAGTAAGTGCTCTGAGGCCTCTCAGGCAGCAGCCAAATTAAGAACGTTTAATTCACTAATTATGGCAGGAAAAGCTGAATTACAGAACAAGTGATGATCTGCCCGAGATGCTCATGTAACCACCTGGAACATTCCTGGGGAAAGCCGGGCCTGGCTCCCACCACTCTGCTCTCTCCACACGTGGCTCCAAGACCTTCCGCAGGCCCTTAGAGAGCACGGAAGTGCGGAGTGTGAAGCCACACTGAAAATGCCGTAGCCTCGCCAACAGTTTTGCTTGATTTTGCTTCTAAATAAATTGAAGACTGACTTCAACATAATCACGCAACCAATTGAAAGACTTTTAAAAAGTTTTTTGCAAAAAGAGTTGTTACTTTTGTTCCTCAAAACACCAAACATGAGCCTAACTAACATTTTCATTGAATTGGTGATTGGCTTGACTTGTTTCCAAATTGACTTTACTTGTCCTGTAACGACCCTAGGAAGAAGGCTATATGATTATCCCAATTTTAAAGAGGAATAAACTGAGATACCGAGCCATTGAGTAACAGTGAGTAAGTAAAGAAGCAAAGGATTGATCAGAGGTAATCTCAGCCTGGATCCTCTTACCCACTGAGCTAGGACTGCATTCTCACCCGCAGATGGTGGTGTGGTCAGGGCTACATAGTGGAGTGATCCAGACCATGGGCCTGGTGTCACACACACTCAGGTTTTCATGCTCAGTTCGCCACTTACTAGCTGAGTATACTTAGGCAAAGTACTTTATTAAGTAAATCTCTTTGCCTCAGTTTTCTTAGTCTGGTCCCTAACTTACATGATTGTCATGAGACTCAAATTAGAGAATGTTTGCAAGTTGGTTAGCTAGTGTCCTAACATAATAAGGCTCCTGTAAATGGTACTTACTAGGATTATATCAACTTTCTAACATCAGTTTTGTCCTCCACAAATAGTGGGATGCATTTAGAATGTTTGCAGTCAAAGGAGAAATTTACAAGGAGGAAGGCAGACTGCCTCATTTCCGAACGGAACAGGACTCAGAAGCCAAGGTTTAGCTGTGTTTAGAGAGTTTTGCAGATCTCAAGCAAGTAGCACTTTCATCTAGTTATTCTTTTATTCAAGATCATGGGAAACACCCATTTTGGAGTGCTTTAAAACTCTTTTATGCCAAGAAAATGCAGATACACAAACAACACACTACGTGTAATCCTTGCCTCACGAGATCTGCAAACAAAATGAAGCAACAAAGAGCTGGCACGGAGTGCTGCGCTGGCCCCGTTCATTTCCACGTTCATTTCCACACTGTTCTTGGAGCTGGGAGTGGAAAGGAGCAGGTAATTTCTTCCATGGGAACAGCCAAAGCATATTATTCTGGTGAAAGTACTTAAATACACAGAATAGAGACAGAACATGAAAAAGAGCAAAGTGCTTTAAGGAAAAAAGTTCTCTCCTAGGAGAAAAGAATCATCTAGTTTTGTTTTATACCCGTAGAACAGAGATTAATGCTGAGAGCTAGATGGCTAGCATGGACCCCAGTATGTAACAGGTAAGAAAGTCAGTTAACATTTCCTAGATGACTGGTAGAGAAACACCTAAAAGCTTCCTGCCCAACAACCAAAACCATCTTCCAGGAAAGACACCTATTTGCCTTGATTCATTCCGGAACATAATGTACCATCCAACTGTAGCCGCAAAGAGGGAGTCTGTTTACGGAAAACTATTGCTAATATTTTCAAACCATTTGCTACACTACAATATTTTAAAAGCTTAAAATTTCACAGAGAAAAATAATTTTGCCTTTTGGAATTACTGCATTTTGGAATCACAAAATTTTGCCAAAAAATTCTTAAGGCAGCTGAGTCTGCAGGGTTGAAAGACCAGTGGAGATGATGGTTACAAAGTATGCCAGATGGCTTTTGTCCCATAACACACCATCCTAAACTTGGTGGTTGTGATGGTCAATTTTGTGCCAACTTGGCTAAGCCATGAACCCAGATGTTAGGTCAAACACCCAGGGTAAATATTGCTGTGAAGGTATTTGTTACATGAGATTAACATTGAAATCAGTAGATATTTCATAAAGAGGGTTACCCTCCATAATGAGTGGACTTCACGTAAATGGTTGAAGGCCTTAAGAGAAAGCAAGACCGAGATTCCTGAGAAAAGGGAATTCTGCCTCCAGACGGTCTCTGGGCTCCAGATTCAGCATTATCTGTCTTCTCTGGCTTTCCAGCCTGCCAGTCCCCACAATCCTGTGGGCCAGTTCATCATAGTACCTCCCTCCCTCTCATATATCGTTTCTTACTTCTTTCTCTGGAGAACCATAATGGCTTATACAACAACCTTTATTTCACTTACAATTTCTGGGCTGGCAATTTCAGCTGTCTTCGTTGGGGTAGGTCTAATCTTCTGGCCAGACTTAGCTGATCTGGACTGGGCTCATCCGCGCATCTGTAACTGTCATTTGTTAATCAAACATTTAAACGATTTGCAAAATTGTGAAATAATTTCCCTCTTCCCACCAATTTTTGGGGGTTTTGGAAAATATCACTATTTTTCATAAAATATGTTATTTATATTAAAATATGTTGGTCTTAATATTATTTTTACATGAGTTGATAAGTATTTTTTCACATTTCCCATTTTGATATTTAATAAAGTAAATGTAGATAGATATGACCTATTGAACAAAAGCTCTTAAGCGTCCTCAATAATTTGAGCTGTGTAAAGAGGTCCTAAGAATGAAAAGTTTGTGAATCACTGCTCAATACATGTCCCTGTCATCTGGGAGCAGCTAGTGTGGGGTCCAGCCTAAATCTCCACGGCGCGAGGAAAGCCACAGCCATCTGGACCTCCTTTAGCAGTGATCAGTGCCATCCATTACCTAAAACGTATTGAGGGTTTGCGATGTGCCAGAAGGGCGAGGTTTGCTGTGTAGGCAGGAGCCAGGTCACAGGAAGATTTTCAAACTTCACTAGGGTTTCAGCTTCACTTAGAAAGAAAAAAAAAAGTGACTGAAGTATTTTAACGAAGAGAATGATGTGGCTCGGTTTATATTTTAGGAAGATTATTATGAGGCTGTGTCTTTGATGGAGTGAAGCCAATAAGACTGCAGCCAAGAAGATCAGTTGGAGCTTTTAGCTGAAACCCAGGTGAGAAGAGGGTAAGGCCTCCAAAATTAAGGCAGGAACAGAAGAAAAAGGAAGAAGAGCTTCCAGGAGCGATGAATGAGACAGATCCATACCACTGTGCCCATAAACGGGCACAAAATGAACGGCATTCCCTTTCTCCGAAGGCTATTTTCCTCGAATTATTGGCATTCTCTGAAAGATATAAACAGGTATTTTTCAAAGGAAGATATATTAATAATCAGTGAACATATTAAAATGTGTTCAGAAATCACTAGAATAAAAAAATGCAAATGTAAGCAATAAAATAAATTGTCTTTAACCAAATGGCAGTTCTTTTTCTTTAGCAACGTGTTTTCAAGGACAGGAAAAGTGACATGCAAGCATGTTTGACAGGAAACTGAATCAGTACAACCGTTCTGAAAAGCACTTCAGAAGAATATTTCAGGACCCTCCTAGGAACTGATCTTAAGGGAACACTGTTCATGTCATTTACCATGTTCTTACATGCTATCTAATGGGCTTCTCCATGTTTACTGTAAGTCTCACCTACTAGAATATAAATACTGCAAGAACAAAGACGGAATCCCAAGCACATAGAAGACGGCACAACACATTGTAAGTGCTTCCTAACCCCTTCTTAAATAGATAAAAGATGCCCACCAGGATTTGCTTACCAGAGTGGTCACTGTAGCATTGCTTACAATGACTAAACTGGATAAATCTAAACGTTCATCAACGAGAAACTGGTTAACAAAATAACGATGCCACCGCCGTATGACGCAAAATCACATAACCACTAGAAAGCACATCATTAAGGATGTTTAAGGCTATGAGAAAACATTCCCAATGTGTTAATAGGCTAGAGAATAATTAAAAAGTGTACACAGAGCAGCATATGAACTGTATTCAGAATCACGAATAACACCAAAATGTTAACCATGATTACCCTCTGCCTACTGTGTTTATATATAGTCATTTTTATTTTCTTTTCTATGCTTTCCATATTTTCTATAACCAGGTAAATAAAATTTTGAACCATCCCCATATGCCACAAACCTCTCTGAGTATATTTTATTACACAGCATAGTGTAATAATAATGTTTACAATAATAACATACAGTTATTTTTAAAATATTACATTGTATTCAATATCCTCCATTTATAAAGAAGGAAAATCTGTGTGGTGGAAACATGGGTTTAATTAGTCTCTATTTCTCTGTGTTCTTGTTTCTAAATTCAGGAAGTAGGCAGTGAACTTTTTAATGCTTTCCATCCTAGCAAGTTAAAATTTTAAAATGTTGAAGTTCTCTAAAGGTAACCTTCAATTACTCGTAAAAGTCATGTTTATGAAATACCTCGGTCTCCAATATTGCTGGTTAAATGAAACATTATTGCACATATTACAGAGGAAAAGGTATTTATTTGACTTTTGGCAGTTTCAACACTGCAATTTAATATTGTATTTCACACACCATTCCAGCTGGTCATATATTTTTAAAAAGTCGCAGAATTTTGAAACATCTATCCTGTATTAGTATCCATTTGTTGCATCAATTACCATCAATGCATTATATGCAATACCTAAAAGTTTTATAAGTATTTTAATAGTCTTACAACAGGGTTCCAAAATACAGTATGAAAGAAAGAGGCTGGGGAGTGTTCATGGCTGGCTCAGACTTGCACAAAGGAGTAAGACCACACCGACACAGCCAGTGAAAGAAACCGCAGTGCCAAAACCACAGGGCAGGCTCAGAGCGGTCTGGCTGCAGGCTGAACTGTGTGCTTCCCCATCAACACACTCTGCTGACTAGCTTTTTGTTAACTTCATAAGAAGTGACGACATTCAATCCTACCACTTAGAGGAAGAGAAACCATTTCTACCCATTGATCTTTAAGTCGTCACGAAGGAAAGTGAACTTCAGGGCTTCCTTCTTGCCTTCATCATGGCTCTCACCACACACATGCACCTGTGTGAGATGTCTTGAGTCGCAGAGCCCAAGACATGCTCAGAATTCATGCTCAGCATTCAGCCAGAAGCTGATATTATAAATGGCAGTAAACCGCAGTCGTCTGATACAGTTGTTAAATTCAGATTTTGACCATATGGTTCTTTTATTTTACCAGTCTGCGTGTGCTTAACATATTATTCTACTACTAAACTGAAGGAATACCAGGCTCACAATAAATAATCCAAATAAATGTTGCCATAATGTGTATATTTGGCTCTGTCTGCTGAGCATAGCACTTTGGCCCCACTGACGCATCATCCAGGCATGTTTTTTTAATGTATTTTCTCCCCGTTTTCCCAGGCATCATGTTGTTCGCTAGCTCAAGGTGCATACCTTATTCTTTTGGTAAGATAATTACAGAGAACCAGTCCTAACTTCTATTTCTGTATGTATGATGACCTACATAGGCAGATTGAAAATAAGGGAAGATATGGAATACCATGTTTTTAAATCTTTCAAAAATGCATTGATGATCTGGCAAGAAAGTAAGAAATACTAAGAATTATGAATCTAAGTCAAGCCAGAAACCTGAAAAGGTATGCAGAGCACTAAAACCTACTTGTCATCATTGGGCATGAGTGAACCTAAGGAATTTCAGCAACAACTTTTGTGGTCTGATGGGTGGGTGGGGAGAAACAAAGACAAAAGCTCTGGCCAACCCATTATCCCACCAAGCTCTTCAAAAAGTGGGAAGCCTGAGGTTGAAGCAAAGATTAATCATTGTTTTCTTTCTTTTTCAAAAAAAGTTTAGAGTCAGGGTGGAGTGCAGTGGTGTGATCACATCTCACTGCAGCCTCAAACTCCTGGGATCAAGCGATCCTCCTGCCTCAACCTCCTGAGTAGCTGGGACTACAGGCGCCCACCACGCCTGCCTATTTTTATGTGTTTAGACAAGGGGCCTCAAACTCCTGGCCTCAAGCAATTCTTCAATCTTAGGCCCCCTGAATAGCTGGCATTATAGGCATGAGCCACCAGGCCCAGCCATCGGGAAAAAAAAAAAAAAGGTACCTACATTTGCTATTTAGGACATTCCAGAGGCCAAATGAAAGGAGACATCTCAGCTTTGCTCCCAAGAAGCTAGGGCAGAGGCTTGGCCAATCACAGCTGTGGTCTAGCTCTAGGACCTTGGCCAATCAGAGCTCTGGTCCAGCTCTAAGCTCTTGAGAGAGGGATGCCAAGCTCTGAGGAAAGCAGCGACTGCGTCAAGTCCATGCAGCAGTGGAGATAAAGCACAGCAGGATCAGGGCAGTGATTGTCCACTAGCAGCGGTGCTAACCATGCGTTCTCAGCTGCCTAATTTCACTTAGTCTCCACACGTTTTTGAGTATGGATCTCCAGATGCGTGATTGATTCTTCCAAATATACTTCTAATAAATACTGCTTCTTCTGAATTTCCTACTTAAATTAGTCACACTTTATTTCTTTTGTTTGCAACTGAGCGTCTCGCTGATATAATCTTCCCCCAAACTCAGAAATCTTCCATAA
This sequence comes from Rhinopithecus roxellana, assembly GCF_007565055.1. Classification (NCBI taxonomy): domain Eukaryota; kingdom Metazoa; phylum Chordata; class Mammalia; order Primates; family Cercopithecidae; genus Rhinopithecus; species Rhinopithecus roxellana. The sequence goes on along the minus strand of NC_044550.1, from coordinate 104,014,323 downwards.
GCAAGCCAAAGAATTCCATCGGGGAGACGTCACCCAGGGAAGCTTAAATCTAAATAGAAGATGATAATCTGGAAGAAAGCTTTCTCAGTTACAGTTGTTATGCACCAGGGACCTATCCAGGGTCCTGACCTTCCTTATAACTCATGGTCTCAAAAGCCTTGTGCTCCTCCACCTCCTGTCACGTATCTTTTTAAACCCTCATCCACACGACTGTGACTCATGACCACTGCAATTACCCATCTTAAACCTTCGTGGTCCACTCATACCCTGAGTAATTCACACCAGGAAGAATTATCATGCTAATTTTTCAAATCATAAAACCAAAATCAGTTTAGTGGATTGACAGTTCACAATGAAGAATGCATCGTAGGAGCTCACAATTAACTTTGTGAAACTGGTAATTTGTTGCACTTTTTTGTCATAGTAGTATCTTCATTCTTTCTTAAAATAAATACGTATTAAGCACCTACAGTGACCCCAGCACGTTGCTAGGTGCTCTAATTGGCTGGAAGAAGTGGTCCTTGCATCAGGCGGTCCTGTAGTAGAACAAAGGTCTTAAAATTTGAGATCTAACTTATCCAGTTAATATGTGTGAATTAAGATAACCCTCTTAATGCTTTAAAGCTCAGCCTTCCTCATCTATAAATTGAGGGTTCTACTCATCTTCCCTGTCTGCCTAAGGGTTGCTGTAAAGATCAAATAATGATTGTTGTCAGTAAAATCATAAAATGTTCTTCCAGGCACTTGAAAGGAAGAAACTTAAGATTACTCTTGAATAATGAGATTGTGAAATCAAGACATAAAGAATCAGAACCAAGCTAGGTAATGTCTCCTTAAGAAAACAGAATGAATTACACATAGATCAGCAAAAATGAACAATAATCTCATTAATCACATTAAAAGACCTAATAATTGGATGTGCCAAAAGTAAAATGGATTGTCAAAAAGTAAAAATAAAGGTCAGAAATGCAAACATCGGGAAGAATTCTAGAGAACTTTAGCTGAATGGCTGAAGTAGAGTGGTGATCTTAGTATAAGGCCATCTGCATTAGAGATGAAAACTTAGTGATGGTTTTGGCCTCATCTTTGCAAAGCAATCACCTATAAATTTTTAGACTTTTAAAGCAGTTCTGTCTACAGTGTGATGGCCAATGTGAGTATTGGGGTTCACACTGGAAAATCTGTAATTTAAAATTAGTCTTGTAAGCTCAGCTTCTTTGAGCCCAAGACTGAGAATGATTTTTTAACAAAATCAGATTTCTGAGCCTACGAGATTGAGAAGAAGACTTAGGAAAGGAAGCCAACACTCTAAGTCTGACATTTCAGGGTCAATGAACTCCTTATGTGGCAACTCTTTTCTTTTGCACACTGCATCTAAACTTGACACTTTTTTTTTGAGACGGGGTCTCACTCTGTCATCCAGGCTAGAGAGCAGTGGGGTGGGGCAATCACAGTTCACTGCAGCCTTGATCTCCCAGGCTCAAGTGATCATCCCATCTCAGCTTCCTGAGTAGCTTGGACAGTAGCTGAGCTTGACTTTTTAGAGTAGTTAATATTTGGATAAAAGGAGAACGTGATAAGGGCAAAGTGATGTCATTGGCAAGCAAATGGAGATAAGAATCAGCTCAATGTGTACAAGCTTCAAAGAACAGACAAGTTTATCTTTTGTAAAGGAGTCAAAACGTTGGAACTAAAAAGTCAGGGTGAGACCAAGTTCTGGAGGACCCTAAACAGCAAGAGAAGGTGCCTGAAGTTAATTCAGTGGGTAACAAAAGGAACTGAAAGTATTAAGCAAAGGATGTCATAATGTAACGCATCTGGAGAGATTACTAATCTGGCACTGATGTGCAGGAGATGAGAATAACTCAAGGACAAAAGGCCAGTGAAGACATTACTGGAAAAAAATCCAGCTGCAAACTTACTTAGGATTTGACTGGGTGTGTTTGTTATTTCTGACCAGTGTCCCATTTTTCCTATGGGAAGAATGCATTCCTTTATGTGGACACTGCCTCTTCTCACTCTCCAACTGCATCTCCAACCCCATAACTGGCTTCTGCTCACTGGTCAAAGATTAGACTTATGATCTCCACCAATGCCACCAAAGTCCTCCAGTGAGATTTTTCCATTGATTCCTATCTAAAAGTGAAGCCAGTCACCTTCTAGTCATACTTCAATGGTGCAGCTTAATTGTATGGAAAACTTTTTCCAATACTATTGCAAAATGCAAGTTGCCCACTTCAGGAGCTGTTGTTGCTCCTCTAGCTGCTTCGTTCTGCACATCGTCCTACAATTTTCTTCTCTGCTCCTCATCCCAATCCAAGGACTCCCAATTATTTCCAATTCTTAACCAGCAGGTCACAACTTGCAACTGTTTATCCATGCTCATTTGAGACATTTTAGTTCAAAACAGTCTTTTCAATTTTTTTTTTTTTCAGCCGGAGTCTCGCCCTATCACCCAGGCTGGAGTGCAATGGCGCGATCTCGGCTCATTGCAACCTCCGCCTCCTGGGTTCAAATGATTCTCCTGCCTCAGCCTCCCGAGTAGCTGGGACTACAGCCTCCCACCACCACGCCCAGCTAATTTTTGTATTTTTTGTAGAGACAGGGTTTCACCGTGTTGGCCAGGTTGGTCTCAAACTCCTGAGCTTGTGATCCACCTGCCTCAGCCTCCCAAAGTGCTGGAATTACAAGCATGAGCCACCATGCCTGGCCTGTTTTTCAATTTTAATTAAGTCTGACACAAATTAGTATTTTATTCTAAAATTTCATCAGTGGCAAAATAGTCTAATTACTATACCAAAGGAAAGCGATGAATTAGAATAAGCTTGTTATTAATGCCCTCAAATTTCTTCCTTTTAATTTTCATATTTCTTACTTATTCCCTGCTGCACCTGCAGTCACAGCCATCTTCCTGAATATATACTTTATGTAATAATAGAAAGCTGTTTCAGCTTCTGGGGAAGCGGAGGCCAGGAGATCGCTCGAGCCCAGGAGTTTGAGACTGCAGTGAGCTGCAAACACACCACTGCATTCCTACCTGGGCGACAAAGCAAGACTCCGTCTCTAAAAAGAATAATAAATGAATGCATGAATAAATAAATAAATAAATAAATAAATAAATAAATAAATAAATGTGAGAAAGTTGTTTTAGAAAACTTTTCTCTCCAACTACATTTGGAGAAGAATGTGCATAGAGAGGTATTCCCAAGACTTCAGTATTCTCAGTGCCAGCATTCTTCCCAGGCAATTCCCGAGTGTGTGACAAGTTACGATGAGGAAGGAATCTATTCACCACCTAGATTAGTGGCCCCCAAATACTTGGATCTCAGGACCCCACTAGGCTCAGAGAGTATCCTGGACTTCAGAAAGTTTTGTTGATTTGATTTATATTTATACTTACTAATATTTATCATAGAAAAACTACAAACTAACAATTTAAAAATATTTAGTGATTTATTTTAAAATAGTAATAATAAACCTATTACATGTTAATTAAATAACATTTTTATTTAAAATCTTTCTTTTTCAGATGGAGTTTTGCTCTTGTTGCCCAGGCTGGAGTGCAGTGGCCCGATCTCGGCTCACGGCAACCTCCACCTCCCGGGTTCAGGCGATTCTCCTGCCTCAGCCTCCCGAGTAGCTGGGACTACAGGTGCCGCCACCACACCCGGCTAATTTTTGTATTTTTAGTAGTAGCTAGTCTCCAAATGTGATCTTCAGAATTAGATCACATTTGGAGACTAGTTAACCTACAATATGTGTAGACAACACAATCCCAAATTCCAAAGTAGATACAACTTTCTCACTTATTTCTATTCATTTCTTTTGCTCTTAAAATGCCTAGTGCCCGGGTCTTTGTTCTCCCTTCCAGTTGCACAGAACCCTTTCCCCACCGTGACACCAGTGCGGGGCCCACCTGTCTAGTGCCACTTGTTCTCACTGTGCTAATTTCTGTAAGTCAAAGTAGATCCATTTTCTGATGGTCCCCTGAGGATCCAAATAAGTAACATGCTAGTTTAATGAACTTTGCTGTTAATTGGTGATAATCATTTAATGGCTCATCCATTCTTCATATGGTATTTAAGCAAATCTTCAGTGTCTTCACCCAGATAAATTGCTTATATGTAAACGTACCCAGTGAGAGGACTTTCATTTTACTTTCCTCAGATGACATCACCTCTTCTCTCTTCTCCGAGTCCTGACCCTATGCACAGGTGTGCAATGAATATCGTCATGTATAATACACATCTAAGACATTTGAATAAATGCTTAGATTATTTTGGATTCCTTAGTAAATGCCACTTTTGATCATGAAAAGTAGACAGAACCTAGACAAAAAAAAAAAAAAAGATAGTGGCAGAAAAACCAAACAGCAACAATGCTAGAAACTCAGATGCACTGACATCTGAGTAACAATGATAGCCTCAGTTCCTTAAAACCTCAATATAGGCTTAACTTTTTTTTTTTTTTTTTTTTTTTGAAACAGAGTTTTGCTTTGTTGTCCATGCTGGGGTGCAGTGGTGCGATCTCGGCTCACTGCAACCTCCGCCTCCCAAGTTCAAGCAATTCTCGTCCCTCAGCCTCCCGAGTAGCTGGGATTACAGGCACTCACCACCACACCCAGCTGATTTTTTGTATTTTAGTAGAGACAGGGTTTCACCATCTTGCCCAGGCTGGTCTCGAACTCCTGAGCTCAGACAATCCGCCTGTCTTGACCTCCCAGCATGTTAGGATTGCAGGCATAAGCCACCATGCCTGGCCAACTGTTTTTAATATTCTAAAATTAATAGCATTTTTTGGCTGGGCACAGTGGCTCACACCTGCAATCCCAGCACTTTGGGAGGCTGAGGTGGGCAGATCCCTTGAGCTCAGGAGTTCAAGACCAGCCTGGACAACACAGCGAGCCCCCATCTCAAAAAATAAAATTAAAGGCATTTAAAAAATTATTTATCATATAAGAGCTCTTAAAATTATAAGCAGGTTCTGGGTATTGGTTGTGAGAACATACAATTTTAGCATCTTGTCCATCCAAAAAGAGCAGAAAATGGATCTGGGCTGACTTCACTGAGTCGCTTGAAACTCACAGAAAGATGACACGGAGCTACTGAGTTATGGTGTTAACGAGCATCACTTTCCACAGTGCCTCTAGACAACGAGGCCGGATTCTCGGGGTGCAGGGTGGGGAATTAATGCCTGCAGTTGTCCTGCGTTTCCCGAGGATACAATGCTTAAGACCTGCCACAAACTGTGCCTCACAGACTGGAGTAGCTAAGAAAACCTCAGAAGATGTTATATCACTTTTTTTTTTTTTGAAAAGACAGAAACCAATCTATTCAGAAAAATATTTCTATTATACGGGAACCAAAATTTTTTTTTTCTAAAGCACCAAATGTACAGCATCCACTCAAGGGGAACAAAAGGTCTCCCAAACTCTCCAGCCCCACACTGGGGCTCCGCTGTCCTATAACTTGAGCCATTTATAACTCCAGGCTCTTTCCACAAGTTGTCCTCTAATTCTATAAAATCCAGTCATACAGCCGGCGGAAAACTCAGAACAGGCACACACATTTTTGTACTTTGGTTACTGAAAGAGATTGTGTCTTGTTAATCTTGAAGGATTGGCAGAGCAATTTTATCGCGTTTTCTGAAAAAAATCCATACAGATGTAAGGTCGCATTCTGTATTTAATTGAAGTAACCTTTTGTACAATCCAGCTTTAATGAAGTGCAGTGAAGTCCAACTCCGTGGGGGCCATTAATCTGAAACACTCCATTTAAGAACTACAACGGGAGTTTTTAATAAACAGTGTGAACTAATGCCCATGTGGAAAGGTAATTGAGAGGGAGCTGGTGTCTGGGCCAGACTGTTATTAAACCCTTATCACAGGTAAAGCTGAGACCCCACTGGCAGCCATCTGTGATTTACCGTGCCCTTCTCATCCTAACTTTAAAGGAAAAGCTACGTTTAATAATGAAAAAATCCTGTGACTAAGCCATAAAATAACTTAGCAATTACTTAGAATAATTTATACAGTGCAATACATTGACCTTGCTTTAAGCATAAAATCTACAAAATAACATCAGTCATAAAACTGTGAACTACTAAAAGTACTAAAGGTTTTAACCATTTTTATTGGGTGGTGCCTGGGGGGACCATAAATACGTGTTACACTCTAATCACAGGGCTTAAGAAAATTCATAATTTTTTATCTTAAAATGGCTTTTTGAGAAAAGTTTTCTCAATTTGGCCAATTGCAAATCACAAAGCCTAATGCCATCACCTTAAAAGGATTACATGTAATGTCTACAATATTATTTCCCCATGTGTGAGTTCTGCCTCACTCTCTCTTGACTCCCAGCCATGGCTGACGAAGGAAAAACAGCAGTAACTTTTCTGTATTACCCATTTAAATATTTACTCTTTTGAAAAAAGAAGGCAGTGGGCTCTGTTGCAACGGAAAGGATTGATACTATCTCCCAAACCACTGAGACAAGGGTGCGTCTATTTCTGGATAAGTAAGTAACATTCCTCCCCTCAGCAATGGGCAGTCAATGTTTCCACTTTCCACGGTGGCTTTCAACAACAAAGTTCAGCCTTTACTCCAAACTGGCATCGCAGCAGGACATAACCAAGCACAACACATGACTCTCGTTGCCTTCAAGTTTTCAATCACTGCAGCTGAGGAAACACATTTTCTCTGAATGCTTTCAATCATGAAATTATTCCCACAAATTGTCTTCCAATTGACTTCAATTCCATCAAATCTAGTCGATTTCTGCAAGATAGGAATATCAGCACATTGACACCCTGTGGAAACAAATTTTTCAAGGCAGCAACTTTTGACACAAAACTCTTTACTCCTAAGGTTTATCTTGCTTCACCCCTAATAAAGTGAGCCAGTTTCACTCCCAAAGGAAAACAAAGCCACAAGATGTTGTCCCTGGGTCAGCTAAACAAAGATACTTGAGGGAAACCTCACAGACAAAAATATTGCCTGAATATTCCACCTTTATTACTCTTAGAGCTACAGGCATCAGAAAGTTACTGCATAAGCCATGATTAAATCTCTCAAATATATCATCTGAAGAGTCATTAAAAGACTGGAACATAGGATGGGATGTAGGAGATGACTTGGGAGTTCCAGTCCCGGTGATGCCTTCAGAAAATGAGCCCCAGGGACCTCAGGGAGGTGTGGCCTCCATTCAGGTTATCTGAGATAGGGGCTGGCTGGAGTTGCGTGTAGTCGCAGAAATGGAGGATGGTTTACTGCAAAAAGGAAAAGAGAGCGTCATTGCTCCGAACGTGGCCCTGTTGTTGGGTCTCCAGAAGACAGAATGAGCTTCAGAGGAACAACACAGCCATGAATAAAAGCCTGATTTTTCACCAGCCCACAGACCAGCAAATCTCCAGCTGAAGCCCAATTCAGCCAGGAAAAGCAGCCTTTCTGAGTCAGGGCAGATGTAGTTGTCTTCTTCTAGGAATGGGGAATTGCCTTAGGAAAGAGACTAAGATTTCCACATTTAACTTCACACACCCTCACAAAACTCCACTAACACATCATAAAAGTAGTTTCTTTAGGTCCTAGACCTGTAAGGATAGGGAGAAAGATAAAAGAAATCATAGCTAGAAAGCAGAAAGGCAGCTGGTAACTGACTTGGTGGACCAAAGAAAGATGACTCCTCACTCAACCAGTACTACAGAAAGTCAATGGCCAATTGGATTAGAGCCATGAGATTCCCAGAGGTTCAGCAGGGAACCCCGAGGCTCTGGAAGTAGGGTGAAGGTGAAGCACTGTTTGGTAGCCACTTTAAAAACAGATAGACTTACAGATCCACACTCTAGCAAGAAAATGGAAGGCTAGTCTTTTGAGAAGATAAATGTAAATTTTCATTTACATTTCATCAGAGATGGTTATGTTGAAAAGGGAAGATGAAGTGAAACTTTGGATCCTGGAGGCTGAGGCCCCTCCTTCAACCCCAGCAATCTTCTTCCCCTTAGTTCCCAGATCATTGCTAGACCTTCACTCTGCAGAAGATTGTAAGGTTTTCTCTGAGGACTCTGTTCCACCCAAGAGAAGAGACAAAAGTCACTAACATCAAGGATTCCCCAGTATAACCAGTATAACCATCAAGGATTCCCTAGTACAATGGCTCAACCAGATCATCCTACATCAGAGCCGATACAGCAACCCACAAACGTACTCAGGGCTTCCAATCAGCTTCTTCATCTTCTACTGTTAAATAGACCAGAGATACAAAGAAATCTAACCATCTGAAAAAAAAAAAAAAATCACTGACCTGAAGGAAAGAAAAAATAAACACAAAAGCGTGCTAAACACATTTTGGAGGATACTATAGAAAAACTACTTAGAGAGAATACAATGTTCCCCTCAAAACATTATTTCTATGCTCAAAAAAGTAAGAGAAAATAGTGCAATCATGAAACAAGAACACAATGTTATTAAAAATGAACATTCAGAGGACTAAAGCAAGCTCTTGGAATTAAAAATATGAGAGCAAAATGTTGCCTAGCCCCAAGAAACTACAGAAAGTTAGAAAATAAGACTGAATAAACTTCACAGGACATAGGGCAAAATGTCTAAATTATATAAAATAAAGAAGAAAAGGCCATCAGCGCAGGATGATCATTGTCTGGTAGGAGTTCCAAAAACAGCAAAATGAGAAAATTCCTGCAAGACCAATGTGGGTTGATTGCAACCTTCAAATATATTTTTGTCTGCAGATCCCAGTAACCGCTTCCTTCCCATGACCCCAAACCTAGGTACGGAAAAAGACTTTTGCTCGTACTGGCCCCAAGGTTCTTCAGCCTCCCACATCTTTGTAAACCATCCCTTTATTAAATGCTTCTTGAAGTTCCTAACTAGAGCTTGCTGTCTGAATCCTAATGGAGAGTCCCATGCATTCTGTACCAGCAAGCTCCTGGAGGAGGTGCATCCCCAAAACAGGGAGGTATTCAAAAATCAGAGGAAGGCTCAAGCAAGGAAGCGGAGGAGACACACAGTGAAAAGGGAATCCCCACAATGATGGTAGAGGGAGAGCCCGGAAACATACCGCTGAGCGTAGGGTACGAAAGCAAGGACCCTGCACCGAATCAGGCCCAAAGGTTCTGAAAAAGGTTTCCTCAAGAAGATAGAAGTCTCAGAACACCTAATGTCTGGGAACTTTGAGAAAGGAGATTTGGACAACTAGCAGGGAGTTTGCAGTTAAATTAGTAATCAAAACATACAGACATAAACAAATGAAAAAACAGCTATTAATCTAGAAAAGACAAAAAGTCATACAGGAAAAGAAAAACAATAGTAATTTGTCACAGGCTCAGCACTGAGTGGCAGTTACAGAATCAGGATAAATGAAAATGATGAATACTGATCTAACCGGAAGTGTAACCTATGGGGAGGATGCTTGTGGCGGAAGGAGGAAGAAAGAAAGGAAAGCCCCAGTTTCCATAAATCATGCCTGAAATTAAAAATTTGAATAGTAGTAATAAAAGCATGCTATTTTAAAATATAGAGGCAAAAACCAAAAAAAAAAAAAAAAAAAAGACAGTAAAGTTTAAAGCTATTACATTTCCTCTGGAAAAGAGGTAATAGGAGGAGGGGATGGCAGATGATTATTTTGCACAATAGACCCTATGGAATTATTTAATTATTCACACTATACAATGCAACTTAAAAAAAAAAACGAAGAAGAATTAAAACTAAATGGAGGTCACAAGGAAAAGAGTAAGGAAGAGCAGGAAGGGAGAGGAGGAAGATAGGGAGGGAGACTTACTTGAGAAATAATTAAACTGGCTCAAAGAAAAATGGTCGGGCACAGAGAGCAGAAACGTGGAGCCACCTCAGCCCGGCTTCCAGAGCCCACCTCACTGCTCCCTGGTCCTCTCTCCTGCTGGCGACATGCACCAAAACCTGCTGTTCAACTGAATGTGCTCATCGCCACAGTCTCCAGCAATCTCTCCTGCCTTCAGCTAAGCCTGGTCCCCACCCCACCCCACTGTGTCCGACTGCAATTCTTAGGCACTAAATCCTCCCTATCACCTGAAGACACTTACCTGTTCTCCAACAAGGAGCACACAGCACCTGGAACTTTGTGGAGATTCTCCCTGAATTTCATACCACAGTTCTCCACCTTCAGCCTTCCCTCCTCCAGAACCCATGGCTGGTTTTTTAACGCTTATGGGAGTGTCTATTTTATGCAAGTTACTTCCGCTGAGCTTAGATTTCGCATATTCAGAAGCAGACGTTTAAAAATGAAAATAAATAAAAATAACTTCTAAAAATATATGTGCTAATTGCTTAGCTTGTACAATTGAACTACGGAACTTTCCACTGACGTGCACTGTGGAGAAAGAACCATCCTCTCAGCATTCAGCATCAGCTTATCCAAGCCGGCAAGGAAACCACACGGCTGTGCCCGCCTTGTTCTGTTACACAAGATCCCCACAACGGGAGTTACCTTTCACATTTCATCCAGTATTTTCATCCTCAACTGGCTTTGGAATCATAGATATCAGTTCATGTGACCTTCTGGCTCAATCTGTTTTCTACCTCTGAAGATCTAAGTTGACATTGAATCAAATATCTGATTAAAATATGCAGACAAAACTATGGGCGCAACTGAAATAATTCCTCATTTGCCACGTTGAGTTCACAGGTGCACCTAACACAGAGAGTCTACATTAGACAGGATGTCAGGTGTGGTATCTGCAGAACAATTGGACCTTAATCTCCCCTTTGTTAGATTGACTGATTGCAACATATTCCAGGTCCCATCACATAGTTACCGGGCTCACCAATACCGTGATTGATAGTCACATCTCCCTCCTGCAGTCAACCTGAGAAAAATTAAGTGAGATGCAGGAAAATCCCTAGACACACCTTACAAGGACTAAGAGTCCTCATAGCATGAGCTGATAAATGAGAAAGCCGAGGAAAGTACTAGCAAGTGTGGAATCCAGTGAGACTGTACAACTAAGAAGTGTGCTTTACCTGCCTCGGAAAATCAGAAGCGATTGCCTCTTCCTTTAGCCTTCCACAGACTTAAAATAATCATCTGTGAAACTGTAATGTCAAGGTTACGCTGTAAAAAGCAGAAATTACTGCCTACCCCGCAGAAAGGAGTGTGATACAGAAGACTGGGTGCTAATGACACTGAAAGGAGAAGTGAGCTTTGGGCTGAGTCTCCAGGAAGTACCCCCAGCAACCCTGCGGAGCCATCCAGAGGGTGGCCCAGTCCGGAAGGCAGGAATCCGGAGACGACTGCCGTCTATCCCCTCCCGAGCTGGTGGCCAGACACTGCACAGGGCTGCAGGAAGACCCCCGTCCCCACCGCTGAGCCCGCCAGCAGGGGGCACCTTCTCTGTTCTGACTTCCAGTCCCTACGTAAGAGAATCTAACTGGTGAGGCCAATTTGCATCTGGAAGCTCAGGCAGAAGAGCATCTGGGAAACGTAGTTTTGGGCTCTGCAGCCGCTACAGTCCAGGAAGATGCAACCAAAGGAGGAAATAGGTGCTTAGCCTTCGTCTACCCCAGATGAGTAATTAATCTAATGCACCTGATTTACCACCCAGGCCTCAAAGCTCGGCTTTCCCAGCAGCCTGTACCTGTAGTTCTATTTCAGGAAGACTTCCTCTCCTCTGTCAACTGAGACACGGAGCTACACTCACAGCTGAAGGTGCAATAAATACAATAGCTGAATAACTACAATAGCTGAAACCACTGTGTGTGTGCTTTCACGCTATTGTGTGCACAGTTTAAAGTTTCAGAAGCTGAGGAACAGAGAGGTAAAATAGCATGCCCAAGGTCACAGTTCACAAGTAGTTGGAGAAATCTGGCTCCATAATTTCTGATCTTTCTCTCTAAACTATATAAATGAAAACCATATAAAAATGTACAGTCCAGACTCTCTAGCCTGAGAGATGTAGGAAACAGGCCTAGGGCTTTTACCAATGGCCCTGAGCCATCTAATCTCAATGGTCTGATATCTCACTAAGCCCATATCTTAATCTCCTGCCTGGGGGGACCTAGATGGAAAGAGGATTCAGGGCTTGCTGCCACTGTCCTCTCTCCTTGTTCCCAGAAAGCATCAGACCGCAGAAGGTGGGATGCTAAAAGAGAGATTGAGGATCCGCATGTTCACAGGAGGTGTGGGCCTCCCCACAGACAAGGAATAATGCACCATAAATAAAGACTTGGCCCCTCCCACAAAACTTGAGTTGTGCCTTTTTCTATGCCTGGCCCTTTCAGAAGTCCCGTCTCAGAAACAGAGGATGGAGGAAGACGTGAGTTGCCCACAGTAACAGCAGCAGGAGCTCCTGTTCCCGCAGCGGAGCCTCGGACCTCAGCACCCAGAACGTGACTCCAGGCTGCACCAGGCTCAAATCCCTACCCACCGCTCAGCAAGAACTCCGGTCCCGCAGACCTCCGTCCAGAAATCCCGCCTATCCAGACTCATCCTAACTAGATCTTGCCTTTGCCAGGCCCCACCCTGACACCAGTGAGTTTCACTCAGGCTGTGTTCAAACTGTTGCCTCCCAAACCTGTCACCGCCCTCAAGGACAGGATGTGGGTACATACGACAGAATGTCTCACCTCTCAGTTTTCAGTGTTCAATTCTTGCAGCTTCCGTAACTGCGAAGATAGGCGTGCAGACCCTTTAGTGAGCAAAGAAATAAAGTTCCCATAAGAATTTGATCTTAAAAGTGTTTCAGTTTTCCTCAAAAAATGTAATGCCAAATTTTCAGAGAAAAACTTTAAGACTTTTCAAAGGCTCATTGGACATCAAATAGTTCTTATGTAACTGGCTACAGTGTAAATTAATCAAAATTACATATCTTTAATATCCCTTAAAATGCAGTATTTCATATGTTTAGGGGTCCATTGAACCTTCAGAATAAATCTGGGCAAGAACTAAGAAAGGACGGGGAAGAGTGAAGACGGCAATTTTGGGGAGAGCATAATAGAACGGAACAACTCAGTGGTGAGAAGAGGGAATGGAAGCAGAGAGTTAAGGATGGTGGCAGGAGGCAGGGAGAAAGGGATGGACAAAAAAAGACCCTTGCTCACCACTGATCCCCAAAACACACACACACTCTCACTCTCTCACACACGCTCACACACACACTCTCACACACACACACTCATGCTCACACACTCCCACACACATTCACACATACACTCACACACTCCACACACACTCCCTCCACACTCTCACACACTCACACTCACTCCACACACACACACTTCTCACACTCCCACACACACTCCCCCCAGTCCCCCCACACTCATACACACACAAATTCCACACACACACTCCCCCAACACACTCCCACAGTCCCACAAACACTCCCACCGTCCCACACACACGCACACTCCCACACACACTCCCACACTCTCACACTCAGACACTCCCACACTCTCACACATACACGCACTCCCATACACACTCCCACACACTCCCACACACACTCCCATACACATACCCTCACACACTCACACATACACACTCCCACACTCCCCCCACACACACTACATGCACTCCCCCACTGGCGCACACACACATTCCCACACACACTCCCACATACACACACTCACGCATACACACTCACATCCACACTTGCTTACACACACGCACAATCACACACACTCGCAAACACACACCTGCTCATGCATGCGTGCACACACACACGCACAATCTCACTCTGCCTGTTTCCAAACTTATGCTTTCCAGCCAGTGGGTCCTCACCTGTTAAGTTAATGTGGAAAAGCCTATTCTGTCATCCAGAGAACCCACAGCTCGGTGCCTGCCCTGTGGGGACAGCGGCCTTGGTGCCTGTCCTGTGGAGACAGCGGCCTTGGTACAGCGGCCTTGGTGCCTGTCCTGTGGGGACAGCATCCTCGGTCCCTGCTCTGTGGAGACAGCGGCCTCGGTGCCTGTCCTGTGGGGACAGTGTCCTCGGTCCCTGCTCTGTGGAGACAGCGGCCTCGGTGCCTGTCCTGTGGGGACAGCGGCCTCGGTGCCTGCCCTGTGGAGACAGTGGCCTGTGACTTTCAGCAAGTTGCTGACAATTTCATCCCCTGATCTCTATGTAATCAGGTGGTCGGTTTCCAGGCATGAGAGTTCTGGGACTCTGTGAACAAAGAGAAGAAGACACTGAGGCAGAAAACGAGAACCAAAGTACAAGAAGTGAAGATTAAAGTTCATCTTGCTCATCCAAAATCCTGGCCTCGTGAGCACTCGAGGTGGAGTCCAAGGGGCTCCCCCACTAGCATAAGAGGTAACGTTTCTGTTTCCATTAGGAACAGTAGGCGATGCCCCGGCAGATCATTCTGAGAATACCCGCTGCTCTCCTCCAAAGGAAGCCTCCCAAAAAAGGGGGAGGCAGGAGGCTGACGAGGTCCTGGGTGTCTTCCTTCCCCCAGGTCTTCTGAATTGCTGTCACCAGTGTCCAGCGGCCTCTTTTTCTGGCCTTCCATCCAGGTCCTGACTGTTGCTAGCAATCCCCTGCTATGATAGTGAAATCAGAAAAAACAGTGTCTGAGACGGGGGTGAGCCAATTTAGAGGCTTACTTTGCCAAGGCTGAGGATATGCCTGGGGAAAAGAGACACAAGTCACAGTTGGGTCTGTGGCCAGCACTGTTTTCAAGGAGGATTTTGAGGTCTTCAGTATTTAAAGGGGAAGAGTAGGCAGGCGGCAAAGAAGGGAAAAGGAAGAGAGGGAAGGTATAGTAACATTTTTTGAGGCTTTGATTAGCAGTGAACCCACATGTCACACGTGAAAAGGAGGTAGAGGAACAATCAGTGAGGTATTCACTTCGCATGAGTAAATCTGCACTTTACCTGAGGTAAAATAAACACGGAGTAGAGGAAGAAGCTAAATATGCATTCGTCTCAGGTGGGCGAGGGACTGTGCCTCGTCTCCTCCTGTCCCGTACCATGAAGATAAACTGTTTACTTCGTCAAGGTGAGGGAGGCCACCTGGGGAGACACGCGGCCTTCTTTCTCTAGCTGTCTGTTTAGGAACAAAAGGAGAGGTAGGGTTTTTTTGCATGACTCAGTTTTCCAAGTTCAACTTTTCCCTTCGGCATAGTGAGTCCAGGGTTCTGAGATTTTATTTTCTTTCTGCAATAGAGGTCATCATAGGTGACCGTCGGTGATGATGAGGATGACACAACGATGGCGATGACAGCCCAAAACTGGAATAACTAGGAGAGAAAAGAGAAAAGGGGACAGAAAAGAGAAGGGAGAAAAGGAGGAATAAGGAGGAGCAGGAAAGAAGACGCTACGTCCCAGTAGCTGTACTGGCTGCTCTGTTTCTTCTTCTTTCCCAAATACTTGTGGCATGCCTGCCCTCCACTCAGCTTCTTGACAGCGGGGTTGAAGCCAACAGGACACCCCCCGCCCAGGAGTTTACAGAGTAGGAAGGGTTCCAACACCTCCTGATGCAGCATGGCAGGTGCCGTGATAGAAACGCACAGGTTACACAGATACTCCCAGCCAGGGAGGGTGGTCAGGGACCTCGCCACATTTGTGTGCTACAACTGTGAGTGGATCAGAGGGTAACGAGGTCGTGGAGCCAGATGACCATGAACAGATGATCATACGAAACAAGGCGAGAAATGTTGGTGGCCTGGGCTGAGGCAGAAGAGGTGAGGAGACGGCGCTGCCTGGATGGAATTTCATGCCTAAAGAGGTGTGGAGGGCACAGCGGAGAAGGAAGTCAAGGACAAACTCCACGTGTGTGGATTGGCCTTCTGGGTGGATGGTGATTCCATTTACTAACTTTTAGGGCACACAAGAAGTGGTACAGGCTGAGGATGAGTTCAACTTTAGACAGATGAGTTTTAAATACACAGGTGTCAATTAATTGTCAATAACCAATGGCTAAGTGAGCATATAAGGCTGCTGTTGTGAATGGAAAGAGATGCTATCGAGGAAACAGGATTTCTGTGCAGCACGGAGGGCTCAGGTACGGTCGGAGATCATAATAGTGGCTTCCGTCTTTACAATGGCCCACAGTGTCTCTTCCGATTCTTTTTCACCCTGGTGGTATGTATCATTATCCTCGTTATTAGGAGAAAAGGCTCAGAAAGCTTAAGTAATGTGCTTCAACTCTCACAGCTTGTCTAGACCAAGAATTAAGCCTAAAGCTGAGGTTCCAGCCACCACACCGTGCTGTCTTCAGTCAAGAGTTAACTCATCTCTCCCCAGAGCAATTGTCCTGAAGATGCGAAGATAATGATGATGAAATGTGTACCTCTCCTTCAAGAAAATCAGAGTCTAGTAGAAAGGGAGAGACATATAAGTAGCCACTAAATTGTGAAGTGCTAAAAATAAAATAGTGTTACTATAAATACGATACAAAATCCTCAACACTACAGAAAAGTGGAGTCAAGGGAACAGAGAGAAAACTGAGCCGGGATGGATTATTTGAATTGAACTTAAAGAATGAATGGGCCTCACATACAACCTGGATGACAATTTTTTTTCATATTTACAAATGAGGAGAAAAGCCTAAACCAAAAACCCCTGCCAACAAAGACATGTCCTTTCCGTAGAGTCCCCGACTGCTGGCTTCAAGCGCAGACCCACTGGGAGCTTGTTCCGGGACTTAACCCCACGGTCACTGCTGCTTCGCTCCTTTCAGGTGACACCACGTGGATGGTCACAAGCCAGCTGACTCGGTGACGTCACACCGTCTGAGGCTTCCTGTGCACAACCCCCCCGGGTGAAGGTGGCTTCTCCAAACCTAGTGAGACCGTTTGTACGTCGAAGGGACGCTTCCCCTGAACATTCAACATCATCCTGTTAGAGTGACCATCTCTTGCTTCAAACTGAGGTTCCCCCATATTCCACATAGGTCTGTTCATTACTTGTTAATGGCTGTCATTTATTATCCCCTTGTTTATTACTGAAATTATGATTCATTAAGTAATAAAAATCTGCTTGGAACATGCTGACGGAATAAGCACTGCATTGTTTCAAAGGGTCTTTGCTGATTTTATTGTGCTCTTTCAGGAAAAAATGTTTTCTCTTCTGTTGAAAAAGAACCATCTCTATGAAACTACGTGGACCAATAAATTATTCATGTATAGCCATCATTTTAGGTTAAAAATTAGCTGATTTAGAAGCATTTGTATTGTCAAATTTTATTGCACTCCAGTTCTGGTCATAGTTTCCGTCACCCCCTGCAACTCACACTGTGCGTCACAGCCAAGGCCATGGCCTGGAGCACTCCCTTTGCGCCAATCTCCTCCTCACACGGCTCCCTGTTGCTGCCACGTCTCATCCACACTCCTCCTTGATTACTTTGATGGTAACACCCATCAGCTGCCTCAGACTCACTTCTGCTACTCTCCACATGAACTCCCTGCTCCAGTCAGCAGGATTTCTTACCAAGCCACATCTCCTCTCCATCCAACACCTACAGGCAAGTGCCAGGCTGGTTTCCAGCTCTCGGCCTCTGCTCCTTTACTCAGCCAGTATTTATTACCTGCTACTATTGGCCAGGCCCGGTGAAGGATGTTCACATACATAAGACAGGCTCCCTGCTTCTCAATAGCTTATACCTCTAACAGGCAAGATAGGATATCCAGGTAAATAATTTCCAGAGTATGACAGGTGTTCCAACAGGCATAGGCAAGCTCCACTTCAGTGTCCAAGGAGAGAACTCTAGCCTGCGTGATACACCATCTTACACCTTCTTAGGACTTCCACGTGGGCTGGCATCATCTCACCGTTACACTGCACACTTCCAGGGCGAGGACTCTGCCTCCAGTTTCTTTGTTTACCTCGCTATACCCAGCACGCTGGGACATGATTAGGCATGTGTATTTTATCTAAACTTGCAGTATAATACATGCATTTTATAAAGATTTGAGTTCAGTTTTCTCTCTGTCATCTTTTTCTGGAGACAGGGTCTCGCTCTGTTGCCCAGGATACAGAGCAGTCCTGCAATCATGGCTCGCTGTGGCCTCCTCCTCCTGTGCTCAAGCCATCCTCCTGCCTCAGCCTCCCGTGTAGCTGGGACTCCAGGCAAGTGCCACCATGCCTGGAAAATGTGTAAAGTTTTGTCTAGAGATGGCTTCTCACCGTGTTTCCCAGGCTGGTCTCAAATATCTTGCCTCAAGCAATTCTTCCACCTCAGCCTCCCAAAGTGTTGGGATTACAGGCGTGAGCTACCGTGCCTAGATAGAATAAAATACATTTTTAATAAAAAAATTTCAGTTTTTAATGGGAAAATATGGATTATATGTGTCTAATAAAAATAACCTTCAATAGATATGGTCCTAATTTTTAAAAAATGACTATGTGCTTCATTCATTCATTCATTCGTTCACGCTCTCAACAATTGTATACTGAAGACTCACTATGATGTAAGTGCTGGTATTTTCTCTACGAGGAGAACAAAATGGCTGACTCTGAAGGGCTTCTGTTCTGAGAACTCTCCAAGAGAAACAGAACCTTGACCTCCGAGGGCTTCCTGATGTCCCAGAGCCACTGCGTCACTAAGTTGGGGCCACCATGCACAGCAGGTTGTTCTAAACGTTTCCAAACTATGAATATATATTTTGTCCTTTGTATTATTTCTCCATTTACTTAAAAAAACTTTGGTGTGCTCTGCAATGTGACTGCCCACGGGTCAGCTCCAGCACGGACTACAAGCAGCAGGGCGCGCAGAGCACAAACTAAATGGGGCCCACCACACCCTGCTTTGATCACCCCGTATTTTTCATGACTTTTCCCAAAGAGATATAAGCATTAGCGGTTGTGAACTACTTATGCCCATAGTGTTTCATTACAGTTTGCCCATATAAAGAGTTTTGTGGCCCGTATAAGGCAGCAACCTCTTTGATGAGTAACATGGAGCATTTCCATCCACCCAGACCCAGCACTGACCTAGAACACAAAGAGAATTCGCCAAAGGCTTTCACCAGGATTCTCTGCTCTTCTTTCTGTCTCATTTCTCTTAAAAGAAAGAAAAGTATCCGTGGTTTCCACTTAAGTCAAACGGCCAGACAGCTCCCAGGAAAAATCTAGAGAGAGGAGGATGATTGGAGAGGTGGGGAGAGAAGACATAAACCTCCTTCCTTCTTATCAAGTTCCAATACTCTGCTGCTCAAGAGAATTTGGAATCTCAGACATACTTGATACCAAAAATGACATAATTCATTTATTGACAGCCGGGTAAAATTGTATCCTAACACAATCACAGAGAGTGCTGTTGTTGCTTGAACAAAACAAAGCAACACAAAAGCATTTGGCCAATGAGGTTCACAAGACGCAAGAGACTTCAAGCCAGTGAGTGACAGGCTTACGTTCCAGCCTTATACTGAGATGGCACGGGGTCAGATTTTCAGAGAAGTTTTGACAAAGAATTTCACTGCCCTCACAATACATTTTATGCCTCTCCTAAGAAATGCTTAATGTCTGCAATTATGTGTCAGCCACCCAAAAGCTTCAGAACCCTGTGCAACCGCAGCATGCAAAAGCAAACAGCTCAGAAAAGAAAACTGGGACGTCCCTGCCCTCTGCTGGACACACAGGCGAAGGGCGATTCCTGCACTGACTCCTGGCCCTGTGAGGAGTTCAGCCTGCAGCTGGCAACACTTTCCTCAGTACAAGAGATCTTGAGTGCACAAGGCCTAATCTGGGCCATGGACCCTGCATGACTCTTGTGACTGCTTAGATAAACTACCTGTCACCAAAGGATGAATCAAAGCAAGGAGTGATGTTGAAATATTTTAATTGTTCTTTTTAAGTAGTTGCTATATATTTAAGAAAAAGCTTTTGTCAATGTGAAAAATGTCTATTGACATGTATTCACAACAGTAAACAACTACCACTGCGGTATGTGAAAAGAGATGGGGACACCAGCACAAACAGGAAAAGCTATCCTGTCTCACAGGTCAGTGACGTTACAGTTGAGGACACACGTCTGTCGTTTGTAGAATTGTTTTGTTTTTGAAACCAACACCTTCTTTAAATGTTGTCTTGAAGTGCACACTGCCATGGGGTTGACTTAGTTTGAAAATCACTTTGTATTTGGCATCAGGCCTAGACAGTGACAGCAGCCTAGACACACAGAATGAAGCCATGTGAAGGCAGTCTAAGTCCAAAAACAAACCAAAAAATTAGTGTGTCCAGTTTCCAGTCGTAATAACTTTACCTTAAAAACAAGCCGCTGACTCTCGGGAAGTCTGCTTCCCTCCAAATCCAGCTCATTTGGAAGGGAAGGAAACATTTACTGAGCCCCTCCCCTCTCTGCCCACGCACCAGCCCGTGCAGCTTCCCAACTACACCGTGGGGTGCCCAGGATTACCTACATTTTACAGATGAGCTCACACTCAGAACGCACACGCAGAAGAGGCTACTAGCAGTCACACACGGCCCACCTTGTCTCAGGCTCGGAGACATAATCTTACCTGTACGTACGACTCTCTCGACAAGACCCTTCTGAGCTAGGTGGAAAAAGGTAAGTCAAAGAGAGAACACCCAGCGCCTTAGCCCTGAGGCTGCACTGACATATCCACCATCTGGGACAAATCCTAACGTTTCCCTGCCTCAGCAGCTACCTCTGTACAAGGGGACACCCAGTCTCACACTTGCCTCACTTCATGGTCATTCAGATGACTTGTTTTTACCAGTGGGTTCTTGGTACTGAGAAATATTTAAATCAGTCTTTTCTAAAGTGGTTGCGTGGGCCAGGTACAGTGGCTCACACCTGTAACCCCAGCACTTTGGGAGGCTGAAGCGGGGAATCACCTGAGGTCAGGAGTTCGAGACCAGCCTGGCCAACAGGGTGAAACCCCATCTCTACTAAAAATACAAAAGTTAGCCAGGTGTGGTGGCACAGACCTGTAATCCCAGCTACTCAGGGGGCTGAGGCAGAAGAATGACTTAAACCCGGAGGCGGAGGCTGCAGTGAGCTGAGATGGCACCTCTGTACTCCAGCCTGGGTGACAGAGAGACTCCATCTCCAAAAATAATAATAGTAACAATAAAGCGGTTGTGTAGAACAGAGTGAAGAGCACTGACTCTAGAAGTCCACAAGGCTGGGTGAGATCCAGGCACTGCCACTTGCCAGCTCCACCACCTGTGACACTCCAAGCCCAAGTTCCCTGCCGTCACCCGCAAGAGCAACAGGCCTCCTCCCATGCTGTTCTGCGAATTCCAGTAGCCTGCCCCATGGCCAATGCTCAACAAATGCCCATTCATTTCTCTCTCCCCAGTTCCCTTCAAACGTGGTGAGTTCTTTATGTAACTGGAGAATTTAAATCCATCTGGGGAAAGACACTAGATGATTCTCAGGGTCCTTCCAGTCCCGTACTTTTAAAACTATTGCTATGCAAACTTTTTCTAAGCGCTTAGGAAACAGTGGAAAGTAATAAAAGGCCATTTCTATGATCCTCACATGATTACAGAAGCCAGAAGTAGCTTAAAAGGTACCCAGTTCTGTTCTCCTACTTTAGAAATAAATTTTGACCTAATGGACTCACCCAAGAAGAAACCAAGACTAGAATGTAGCCCAGTGGGGTCCAAAAGATGTAATAATGCTGCTTTAACCCACCCCTTGCCAGAATCTTCTACAGCATACACTGGCTGCACCCTCTGAACTATGTGGAGTAGGCAGGGTGAGCCTCACCTCAAATCCCAAAAGGCAGGATGGAAAGCAGGCAGTACGCCTGATTAGAGAGCTCCTACAAACCAGCATCGTGAGAGGGACTTTTTCTTTAATCTGGGTAGAAATAAGCCTATAGTCTAAACACATTTTCTAAAATACACAGGATTTATCTTGTGTTAGGAATGTGAATAGATTAACAAAAGCTGCATTTGAGCACATTAATGTAAAACTAACTAAATAAATAAAATCAGAAGGTCTGAAGGAAAGGGAAGTACCTTGGAAGAGCTGGGAATGAGATGTTTAACCACAGATGTGCCCACCCCCTGGCTTCCTGTGCTCTGCACCCCCCACCTTTGGGGGACATTTGAGGCAGTGCTCATCCAGTCATAGCGTAGCCCTTCTGCCTCATTTCATTCCTGTCTGAATTCATTATAGTATTAAACAGCCCTGCCTGCAACCTCCAGTGTGGTGTGACCACAGCTTAGTCCTTGCCCACATCCAGCACCCTCAGCATCCCATCTCCTGGAATATATTACAAAGATACTTCACTCTCAACTTAGTCTTTCAGAAATGAATACAAATAGCACCTTCTCTGATGTAATTAGACTGGGCTGGAGCTTGGATCTGTCTCCCAGGTTTAACAACAGGTGACCTGTCACGTGTCACTTCTGTGGCTGCTCCCCAGCAGGGACCCCCACCCACCAGGTCTAATTTCACAGGTTTCCTAATTACTTCTTTGTGGTGTGTTTGTTTCCTTGGGTGATTAGTTTAGCAGAATCCCTGCCTGAAGAATGATTTTGGAAGTGCTGGCACTGATTTATTCACTTGCCAATGCCTCCACAGCAGCACCAGGCATTTGCATTCAAAAGCAGAAGTTATTACCATTTCGTCTTTGGTGTCATGCATGCACATACATATAATTATGAATGAAGATAAATAGCCATTTTAAAAATCTCTGACAATATTTTTGTAGCACTTGTGTTCATGTGCTGTCTGAACAAATATTAATATAATGCATCACTCTTTTTGGAGTATTGACTTGTCAATATAGCACTGCACAAATCCAGAATTTTAAATACTAACCAAATGTTAAGAAGAAATACTCTACCATAGAGAATCATATATAAATACAAATCTCAGCTTTCCTTTTATCTACCTGATTTAACATATATATTAGGTATATCTTCTCTTAAATTGTAAAACCAGAAGTCATTTCTATGGGAGAAGTTCATAAACACACAGGCAACCTTCCTGCCTGACTTATATCTTAATGGTTTATGCATTTGTGTATTTATCTGCATTAGACAAAGATTCATTTTCAAGTCTCCATTAATCCTTAGAAGCAGAAAAATACAGATGTGCCAACCTGAGACTTTCATACAAAGAGACTCACGATGCTCTGTTAGTCTCAAAATCGATTCAAAAGACCACCTTAGAGAGGAGGCCCCTTTAATAAAGTAGTCATTCAGCCCTTTGGATGGGCTCCCAGGGAAGGCCTCTCAAGGATCACATTTCACAGCATAGCAAACTTGCTAAATTGGAATACATCTACAGCTGTATCTTCTCTTGGTAAGATGGAAAGGCTGGGAAATGGACTTTTGACTAGCCTCCAGTAGGAGGAAAGCTAGCTTTTTTCCTTCACTTATTTTTAAACCTATTAAACTTGAATGTGTAGTAGAAATATGGAAATAGTCTGGAAAATAAATTCTAAGAAGAAGAACTGATGAATCATTTTAACATACTTACCTGAAGAGTATGAATGTTCTCACTCTTAAAAAGAGATTGGATGGGCCAGGCACAGTGGCTCACATCTATAATCCCAGCACTTTGGGAGGCCAAGGCAGGCGGATGACCTGAGGTCAGGAGTTTGAGACCAGCCCGGTCAACATGGCAAAACCCCATCTCTACTACTAAAAATACAAAAATTAGCTGAGCATGGTGGTGCAAGCCTGTAGCCCCAGCTACTAGGGAGGTTGAGGCAGGAGAATCACTTGAACCTGGAAGGCGGAGTGTGCCGAGATCACACCACTGCACTCTAGCCTGGGTGACAAAGCAAGACTCTGTCTCAAAACAAAACAAAACAAAACAAAACAAACAAAATAAAACCAGGATGGATGAGCAAGGCATGCTCTTTAGCACTGGCTACACTCCTCCGCAGGGCCGGCAACCCAGGGGCAGCAAGGATGGGGAGCGATGCCTTGGGTCACAGGGCGAGGGCCCCACTCTCTACCTCCTTGGGGAGAGAGAAAACCTGAGGATGAGGTAAAGCACGAGCCAGGTATTTCCCTGCAAACTCTAAGTTCTTTGTCTGAAATAGCAGTATATGCCATGTTGACTAATAAATAATATAATTTTACATGATCTTATAATAAATTATAATTGGAGAGGGATTATTCAAGTTGTAAATAGAGATTTATAATTATCAATCACCACTTATTCTCAACCCCAGTTTTACTTCTCAGGCCCCTCCTGAAATTCCTTGCTGTATTACTCATGAAAACCACGTTTTCTTGTGAGAGCAAATTAACTCCCCAAATATCATGTGTCCCCCCTGATACATGGCCACTCCCAAATATCATGGGGACACGTGATATTTGGGGAGTTAATTTCCTCTCACAAGAAAACGGCTTTTCCTGGCATAAGACCATAAAGATGTATTTCTCACTAATCCGTCGGGTCAGTGGGGCTCGGCTCCACCTGCTTATTCAGGAACCCAAGCGGCGGACACTGACCTCTCAGCAAGCGGCCCCAGTGCCGAGGCGCGGAACAGCCCAAGGGCAGAACTTCCGGGCGCGCAGGCTCCCGCCTGTGACCCCAGCACTTCCGGAGGCCGAGGCGGGCGGATGGCGAGGTCAGATCCAGACCATCCCGGCTAACGCGGTGAAACCCCGTCTCTACTAAAAATACAAAAAATCAGCCGGGCGCGGTGGCGGCGCCTGTGGTCCCAGCTCCTCAGGCAGGCTGAGGCGGGAGAATGGCGGGAACCCGGGGGGCGGGGCTTGCAGGGAGCCGAGATGGCGCCGCTCACTCCGGCCTGGGCGGCAGCGAGACTCCTCCTCAAAATACATACATACATACATACATACATACATACATACATACATGACTGCAGAACTCCCAGCTGCTGCTCTGTGCTTTACCCCGCAGCTCGCACAAATCCCACGCTCCGCCTCAGCCCCCACAAACGGCTCCTGTCTGACCAGACACAAAGCTGCGCCATGTGAGTGAGCACTCGGGTATTCAAAGAGCACTAAATGTCTCTGAAACATCTGGAATCCTTTTGCAGAAGGTCAGAAATCCTCACGCTGCACTCACTCAAAGTCTGGCTTGGTATATGCTCTGGTATTAGAGAGAAGATGTACCCGAAGAACCTTGCTCCTCCTACCTACTTCCTGGCTTTAGAATTGAAAGCCATTCATCCAATGTTCTTGCTTTTTAAAGAAAAATAGAAGGTAAGACTTGCTTTCTCATTAAAGAGACATGGATGAGAATAGAAAGAGTTCTTACTTTAGAATAAACAGAACAATCTGTCACCTTTATTGGCCATGATACTGAACCTTTCTGTACTTTGGGATTTTTTAGATATTAATGGAAAAATCAGCTTGTTATGAAAATTTTCCTAACTAAATTATAATCTCCTTGAAAGCAGAATCCTCAGCCTAATGCAGCTCAAGACCTCCCGAAACACCTAGCATGGCCTCCTCCATGAGCGGAGCTGACTGGCAGCTGCATTAGGAGCCCTTTCTCCCGCTGAAAGGGCTTTGTTCTCATCAGGGAGAAGAGACAGCATCTGTCCGGCACCGACTCCTATCAGACCGCAGGTTGCAATCATCGTTTTCGACATTGGAGCTTCAGTATTTCTAATTCTGTCAAGTGACTTCTGGCTCAAGCAAGCTCTCGCCTAGATTAGGGCACGAGGCTTTCATTAGCATGTTGGTCAGAAAGCGCTTCCACATCAGCACTCTCAGAGGATCACATTAACTCTGGTGTATTTGATCTTCGGCTTCTTAAAAAGTCCATTCATTGCACTTCACATATTATCTCTAAAAACGTAAACCAAGTCTTATTTTCTTATCTGATCACGCCCAACTCTCTGCACTTGACTTCGAGACATTATTTAATCCGTCCTTTCCCTATGTCTCTATCTCCATGTGGCCAAAGCTTGCAAAGACCTGTATGAAGGGGTAACACACTTTGGATTAAGCATGAAGGTTTTGCAACACTGCCCACGTTGCCCTAACATGCATCGGCACTTTTTCCATCCAAAGGTGGGGTCTGTTCCATCGCCACAACCATCCTGCAAACTTGACTCTGGAGAGGACTGTGATGCTTAGACCCATGGATATTGCAGATGTGACCTGAGTGACTCCCAGGCTGGGTCATAGAAGAGGATCTGACTTTTGCTTGTACCCTGGAACATTCGTGCTTGGTGTCATAAGCCACCATACAGGAAAGACAATTGCTCCAAAGGCACCAAGCTGTGAGGAAACCAAGCCACACGGAAAGGGCACATGTAGGCCCTCCTGGCAGCAAGCCTAGTCTTTGCATCATTCCAGCCCAGACCTGGGAGTGAGTGAGACCATTGTGTCCAACTATCAGGTCTCTCCAGCTAATGACCCAGATATCACAGATTAGAGATAAGCCGTCATCCCTGTGTCCCTTCTGAATGCTAGACTTACAGAATCAATGAAAAGAACAAAATGATTGCTCTACGCCTTGAAGTTTTAGGGACATTTATTGCAAAGCAAAGTAACTGAAACAGAAATCCATGCCTGTAGGCCCTGTATTGATTTGCTGGGGCTACTGTGAAAGTACCACAACTGGGCAGCTTACACAACATTAATATACTGTCTCACAGGTCTGAGGCCAGAAGACCAAAATCGACGTGTCAACAGGGTTGGTTCCTTCCAAGTGCTGTGAAGAAAAGACCTGTTTCAGGCCTCTCGCCTCAGCTCACAGGTGTCTGTCTTCTCCCTGTGTGTTTACATCACCTTTGCTCTGTACCTGCCTGCATCTACATTTCTCCTTATTTCTCTGTCTCCAAATGCAGTCACATTCTGAGCTACTGGGGGTTAGGAGTTCAAGATGTGAATTATTGGAGAGCACAATTCAACTTGAACAGGTCCCAAAGCAACTTGCAAATCGTGTTGTGGTGTCTCTGGTACCATGAAAGAAATTGCTTAAAATAACTGCGTGATTGTGGGGCCAAGTTCCATCTTTCGAGTGTACACAGATACGTATATGTATTTATGACATATGTGTACACATGTACACGTGTGTATACCTTAAAGATTTTGTGAATATTCTTCTCCTAGGAGCAGTGATGCAAAAGAATCACCTTGGATCTAGGGCGGATAGTTCACTGTGGGTTACTCTCCAGATTTGAGAACAGGGAAAGTCAGAGCTGAGGAACTGAGATTCAAGGGTGCATAACGCAGAGATAGCCCCTATTCCACAGCCATTTCAGAGGGGGTTTGGCCCCTGTTCCCTTGCAATGGAGAGTCAAAGTCTGTAATGCTCCGACCACCTCATGAGAAGCTGTGAAAGTAAGTAAGATTTAGGAGAGTGTCAGACTCACCTGAGCAGTCAGTCCCAGAAAACTTAATAATAAAGCAAAGTTTTCCCCTCAGGAAGAAAAATGTGGAAGAATGAAGGGATCCCTGCAGAAATTCCATCAGTCAGCACCCCTCCTTGAAGCAGCAGCTGGGAATAGCACTCTGCAGGCTGGTGCTGCTAACAGAGAAGCCCTCTCAGATGTAGCCAAGTAGACATCTGTTATCAACGCATTTGCAGGATTTTAGGGGCCATAAATTTCAAGAGGCACCTTCCATAGGGTAATGAGAGCAAAATGGGCCCCTGGGGTCAAGAAACTGTGTGGACGGGGGAGTGGGCTGATTGTAACAGGAACAGCAAGACTTGTGAGAAAGGAACTTGGACTAGAACCCTGAGTGGATGACACTGGAATGAGACTCCTGACAACAGCTTCTGCCAGAGCTGGTCTGGTTTCCCCGCACAGTTGTGGCAACCTGACCTCCCTGGCAGGCTTAGCCCCAGTCTGGTCTTTCCTAGATTTAATGCTGACCTTAGATAGAAAGTATTGTAGAAGGCTTTGGCCAATATCCTTGGGTTGGGCAGCACTGCCCTGTATTGTCCAGCATGGATATGGTGCCATAGTTTTCACAGCTGGGCTTGTGCTTCATTCCCAAGATTTATTATTGAGCTTTCACGTCAGTTGTGCTACCCAGATTCCAAGTCTCTCATTTGGAAACATGTCTCTCTCCTCTAGCCTGAGGCCCTGTCTCTCAGAGCGTGTGTACCAACCCCTGACCACCATGGGTGCCAAAACCCTGAGAAACGCTGCAAGCCCCTGCCTGGATGTATTTCTCAACAGAGTCGTCACTGGGCTTCATTCCTTCTCCATGTCACCCCCATTACTCTGGCAAAACACCTTCCACTCAGCCACCTCCCACCTAACTCACTGTTCTTGCTCCTTGTCTTCCAGTCACTAGGTTCTTCCTGTTAGCCCAGACTCTCGATGTGAACATATAACCAGTATCTGCCCCATCCTTGTAAGGGGATTTGTGTCTGTTTTAAAAGGTATGCTTTATGATTGTTCAGATGTGGTGAGGCCCGCAGGTCAGAAGACAATACGATTGAAAAGATGATTTGTTACTCACAGTTCCCAGGACAAGTGGACCCTGCATGCCAGAGGCCCATGTGGAAAACACTGGTGTCACTCAGGAGGCAAGAGGGAGTGAGGGGAAGACACAGACAAGAGTCTTCATTACAGTTCCCACAGGAAGGTACATGAGACAGGATAAGCAGGTTTAGGATTGGCTAGTTTGAATTATCTTAACGGCCCCTGGGGCTGTCCCCAGTGGTCCAGGACCTGGCCCTGAGTGATCAAGGCAGCAGAACCATGGCCCTGAGTCAGGGCTCCTAAATAAGTGGGTTGGGGGTACGGCTCTGGATTGGTTGGTTTGCATTTGAAAGACACACTAGAAGGTGAACCCTTTACTATCTCTAGGAATCTCTAACTGGGAGCGGCAGGCAAGACTGCAGACGTCAAAGCATCAGAAAGGAAGACCTGGTTAATACAGCCTCCAAAAGTCTAAGCCACATCCTGCTGTGGTGAACTGGGTGTACCCTGTCCCATCCCAAGAGACTGTTCTTTCTGTCTTATCTGAAATAAAGGCACTAGTGCACCGCTGTAAGGAAGGGCAGCAGCAAGTCTTTCATGTATGGGCCCTGATGAGGCAGGTCCGATATTGGCCTAAAAGACCAGGTGCGGGTTTCAGCACCAAACCCGTCAGAGGTGTGCACTTGTTGCCTGTGTTTTGCCCTCGAGTTACACTAATTTCTGTCACTTTCAGTAGCTGCTCTAGCTAGACTGGTCTCAGTGTGCCACAAACCTATCATCATCACTGCTAAATCCAGGCACTTCACTTCTGTTTTTCCCTCCTCTAGAGTTCTTTTCTGGCTTCTCTCCGCCTCTCCAAAAGCTACCATTTTTCAAAATTGAGGTTTGAGAAGAAAAAACAAAAACAAATTCTAATGACTCATAGCCCTTCTATAAATTGAGAACTATACAAAGGTCTTCACATATTATTTCCTTTAGTTCCGTTGGTAAGCCTGAAGGTCGAATATCATCAGCACAACTGTATCCACTAAGACAAAGAGAGGTGTAGCCATTTAACTGAGATGCTACGCCAGGCAAGAGGCAACGCTGGGAGTCTGCGTCTGCGGAGTCTGACAGCAAAGTCCCTGCCCTCTGCATTCCAGATGCAACTCCAAGCCCCACCTCCTCCTGGCAGCTGACCTCAGTCGTCACTCACTTCCTTCCTGGATGTCACTCAACTGTTCTTGGCAGATCACACATTTCAGATTTTAACTATGGATTTACCAGAAACTACTTGCCATTTAGACCACATGCTCTTGGGAAGTAGGAATAATGTCCAACATGACTTCTGTTTCCCACAAAGTATCTCGGTGGTTCTCCCTAGATGCCTAAATGATTGGCTTTTACATCTGAGACAGTTTGAATAATCGCACTATTTTCCTTACATTAAATGGGCAAATCGAAGACCACAAATTAAGAGATAAAAACAAACTAACAGTTCTGATTTCCGATCTGTGATGTTGAGATCTAGAAAGAGCATTGCTCCGGGATCAAAACTAGAGCTGAGGAGGAGAAACACTCACGAAGGTCACACCTCTGTGAGCCAAGGACGCAGGTGGAGACCGAGGCTGGGTCAGAACAGCAGAGGATGTGTCCGGCACCATTCCCCGCACCAACAAGCTTGGAGCACGAGTAGCAAGGTGCCACGGGGCACTGCGGGGAGCCAAGGGCAACACTGCGGGGAGCCAGGTGCGACACTGTGGGGAGAGCTAGAAGAGACCGGCGCTCTCCACCGCGCAGCACGGAGGGAGGGCCTAATGCTGAGAGTGGAGCAGACTTTGAGAAACACGTTGGGGGAAACTGTCCCCACATCGAATACAGAGGATCGCTAGAGGAATCTGAAGACTGTGGACCATGGAGGATAATTACAGCAACCACAAATCTCAGACCCCTCCCAACTCCTCACCAGATGAACACAAATGCCCACACTAAAGGCCCCGCAGAACACCCACTTCCACACATAAAAACCTCTAGCTCAGTCTCTACTGTCCTGAACAAGATGTGTGACTTTCCAACAAAAAATTACAAGGCACGTGAAAAGACAGAAACAAACAATGCGCTGCCAAGAGACAAATCTGCAGCCAGGGGTGGTGGCTCACACCTGTAATCCCAGCACTTTGGGAGGCTGAGGCGGGTGGATCACCTGAGGTCAGGAGTTTGGGACCGGCCTGAACAATATGGTGAAACCCCGTCTCTACTAAAAACACAAAAATTATCCGGGCGTGGTGGTGCACACCTGTAGACCCAGCTACTCGGGAGGCTAAGGCAGGAGAATCGCTTGAACCCAGGAGGCGGAGCTTGCAGGGAGCCGAGATGGCGCCACCGCACTCCAGTCTGGGAGACAGAGCGAGACTCTGCCTCAAAAAAAAAAAAAAAAATGGAATCTGCATAACTAGACTCAGGTGCGACACAGATGTTGGAGCTATCTGATAAAGAGCTTAAAATAATTATGATTAATAAGTTAAAGCCTTCAATAAAGAGGTGGATGATGTTTAAGATCAGACAGATTATTTCAGCATAGAGATGGAACTGTAACAAATAATGTAGTTCAAATCCCAGAAATAACAGACAGTAATAGAGATGAAAAGCATCTTCTACAGCCCCGCTGGAAGACTTCACATAAGCCAGAAAAGAATCAGTGAACTTAAAGACAGGTCCATAGAAAGTACCTAGGCTAAGACACAGCAGCAGAAACAGAATAATGCGCCCAAGCACTGTGAGAGAATATCAAATGATCTAACACACGTTTACGTGGAGTCTCTAAAGGAAAAAGAGAGGAGGAGAACAGGACAAAAGAGATAATAGCCAAGAGTGTCACAAACTTAATGACAGACAACAAATCTCCAAGCCACATAGCTCAGAGAATACCACGCAGGAGTACCAACACACACAGACACACACACACAAAGACACACACACACAGACACACACACACATACAGAGACATACACAGACACATACACATACACACACATACAGACACATACACACACAGGCACACACACATACACACAAAGACACACAGACACACATACACACACACATACATACACACACACAAAGACACACATACATACACATACACGCAAAGACACACACAGACACATGCACACACACACCCATAGACACACACACAGACACACACATATACAGACACACACAGACATACACAGACATACACATACACATACAGACACATACACACACAGACACACACACATACACACAAAGACACACAGACACACATACACACACACATACACACACATACAGACGCACACACAAAGACACATACACACACGCACATACATACACATACACACAAAGACACACAGACACATGCACACATACATACACACAAAGACACACAGACACACAGACACACACATATACAGACACACACAGACACACACAACACACATGCGTACACACACATATACACACAGACACACACATATACACACACACACACAGAGACATACACACACACACACGAGCACATGTGCATGCTTGAACACATATATTTTGTATTCAAACTGAAAACAAAACACAGATAGGAAATCCTGAAGTCAGCCAATGAAACACATTTCTGTTGGGAGCCAGCTTTCCACAGCTCTCTCCTGTTTCTGAACATTTTATGAAGTGTGTCACTGATGGCTCGTTGTCATTTGTTTGTTGTCTCTTGTCTTCTACCAGTGTCTATGAAACTACGGCAGGTTAAATTTTTAGCTTAAAAGTAGGATAAAAGCTCACACCCTTTATAGTTCTTACAAATTGTATAACAAGGAGCACAGAAAAATTACAGTAGATCTCACGTCAGAAATCACGCCATACAGAAGGCAACGGGGTGATATCTTGAAAGTGCTGAAAGAAAAAAAACATCAACTCGGTGTTTTATTCCCTGAGAGAAAATGAAGGAGAAATAAAGACTTTCTCAGACAAATAAAAACAGAGAGAAATCATTGCCAACAGACCTACATACAAGAAATGTTAAAGGGAGTTCTCTGGGAGGAAGAAATATGATACCAGACAGCAACTTTGATTTATACAAAGCAATGAACAGTGTTAGAAACAGAATAAATGAATATTGGATCCCTAGGACATCAATACTTGTCCCAACCATCCCTAAGTTTGGTCACTTGGTAGCCAGCCCCCGAGTGGTACTGATGGGAGAGGATCAGTCCTACCAGCAGGCTGGGGAACCAAGGCAGTGCACTAACAGTACTGAGGCCACCTGCATCCTATGGTTTTAAATGCCTTGACAATAAATAGCACAGAGAACACTCAGAGTTGAAGTAATTCAAATGTGGACATGCTTTGAGGGCATCAATTCTCGGGTCTACAGCTGCTGCAAAAGGTGTCCAGACTCTACCTAGAGATGGGAGCAATGTTCCTTTGTCTGAAATGAACGGAATAAGAGAAACATGGAAAAGAAAAGTCTATGAAGGGGACAATTTATTTAGGGAAACTTCAACACTCCATAGAAACAAGAAATCACAATGGGAGGTGTTTTGCTTTGTTAGTTTGCATAGGTGGCAGCAAGCTTAGGGTTTTTTTCTGTTCACTTGGACCACGGACCATCTGGACTATGCCGGTGTCTGGGAAGCATGATGGGACAACATGCCATTACCAGTGTTCAGCAGTATCCAGCTCTCTTCTTCCTTCTGGGCAGATGGGAGACTCTGCTTCCCAGACGCTTGCAGTTAGGCAGAGCCACGTAACAACTTCTGGCCCAGGAAACAGGAGCCGAAGCAGTATGTGTCACTCTCAGGCCAAACCGCGAAAAGCCTCTCCACAGCACCTGAGCTTCTCATTCTCTGTCAAAGAACCAGGTCTGGTGTGGAGCTGGTAGAGCAGCAGGCGAACGCTGTATGAATTGCTGGATCATTGCACGGAGGACAGCGGCCCTGGAGAGCTGCCTGGACCCACAGAGGATTCCTATACATTTTTTTCACGTTTAGCCACTGGGGGCAAAAAATACCACACGAAATTAACAATTTTCAAAACTGTTCTTTTACCTAAAGCTCTTTTCATATCTTCAGAATATTTTCTTAGACACAACAGAAAATTAGGAGGCAAGAATAAAAAAACTTCAGAGGGAAAATATTTTTTAAATTTTCATTGTTTTTTTTTTTTTTTTTTTTTTTTTTTTTTTACTTTTAATATATCAGCAAACGTAAGGCTATCTTTGGTTCTGATGCAACTGGCATTGATCATGTTCGTGAATATAGCTATGATACCAGGGCCAAACTGTTGTTTTCCTGTCTCAGAACAACGTGATACGGAAAAGCAAAGTCCCTCATGTGATGAACATGTCTCCAGTTTGCAATCAGTTGAAAATGCAGTGGGCTCACAGCCAGAAAACATTCTTGTGCTGGATCTTTTTTTCAGCACCCTAAATTAACCAGCTGGAATTCCCTTTTAAGTGCCAACCTACTCAGTTTTTCAGAATGCAGAATTTTTCCTTTAATGGGAGATCTGTCTCTCATCATAAAGATGGAACCGTGCATTCTTGATGTCTCTCAAAAGCAGACTTTTTTTATACAGTAAGCTCAGAGGAGGGTAAAGACAGATGCCAGAGCACTGATTTGAGACAGGGATGTAGCCGCTGTGCACAGACTCAGGTAGAGCACCAGCTATCGCGGAGTGAGACCCTCAGCACACTATCCAGGCCTGCCTCGTGCATAATAGGTCAAGAGAAAAGAGGCTGCTGTAAATAAATATCTAAATTAATTAAATCTATTGATGAGAAGGAGCTCCATGATCTAGGAGCAGAAGAATTGATGCAATATTTCAAAACTGAAGCTGGGCATATTCTTCCAGTGTTTCTCAAATTATTGTTTGGGAAACTATAACACACTGCTCAAAGATCATCTTAATTCTGAACTACCCAAAATCAAAACGCAAGACAGTGAGGCCTATAAAACTCTCACTGTACAAAGATTAACTGATGCAAGAGAGGTTGCCTATTTATTTATTCAAAACACATTACTCGCACGTCTGTTAGACGCCAGGTCATGGGCTCGCCTACCTCATTATGCAGTGCATGGTATCTCGAGATGCCAATACTTTGTCCTCCCTGAATGTTTTCTTCTCCCCAGTGTAGCAGAGTGGGTAATGGGCGTGGAGTCAGCCAGCTACGGCATGTTCTAATACTATACCCTCTTCAGCTACTTCACCTGAACATTACTTCATCTTTTCCTGCTTCAATATCCTCATCTATAAAAATGAAAATCATATCAGTAAGGGTTAAAGACTTAAGACATATAAACCATTTAGAAAAGTGTCTGTAACATCACAGAGCTCAGTGCTACTCATTATGATTTGCTATTATTATTATTCTCAGCCCTGATTCAAACTCATAGCTCTTTCTTGTCTTGGGGGAAGTGTATGACAGAGGGGAAAGTGGAAGTGTTTAGTAAAGGTAAGGGGATCGTGCACACCAGTGGAAGGCTCTGAGAACATAGCTTGCCAGTGGCTCTGAACCCTCCCAAAAGCCGCCTCCTGCCACAGCCCTGTCCTTGACTGGGAAGGGAACTCTTGCTAAATACCTCATAGGCCCTGGGTTTCCTCAACCTGCCCTCAGGGGTCTTCCCTCAGTGGCACAGCTTGTTATTCACACTGTCTCTTCCCCAGGCAACCAGAACCAGGGCCCAGTCCTGCTTTTCCTTGGATCAGGCCACCAGGTGCTTGTCTCG
This sequence comes from Rhinopithecus roxellana, assembly GCF_007565055.1. Lineage (NCBI taxonomy): Eukaryota > Metazoa > Chordata > Mammalia > Primates > Cercopithecidae > Rhinopithecus > Rhinopithecus roxellana. Next base: position 103,979,304 of record NC_044550.1, on the reverse strand, counting down.
GCCTTAGACAGCCTCAGCTAGTTCTGGTGCAGAGCAGGTCTTTGACCTGTCCCATAAAGTCCACATCTTTGCATAAAGTCATTCTCTGTGATCCTACACTCATTTCCCTTCCCCTTACAGGACACGTCCTCACCTGTTAGGAGTAAGCTAGAGCTGGCCTGCACTGGCTAAGTTGACTATGCTAATGCCTTCTGAACTCTGCTCAGTCATGAGATGTTGATAGCCTAAAACTGGCCATGGAGGGAGTATTTACACCTCAGAAATGCAACAGATGTACATTAGAACTTTTTTACCCAGCTACCCCTCTGCCTCAGACCTAGAGGCATAGAGTTCCCCATCCTCACTCTCTCTGGAGACCTTGGTGCAGACCAGAATCCTGGGCCTTTTGCTTAGTTGGAAAAAAAAGGCGGATAATATTCCCCTAAAACGGTCTCCTATGTAATTCCAATTTCTTCTCCACACTGTTGCCAACGTTTTCTCTATACAGCACAAACTCCAATAAGCAAAGTTTAAACTTTACCATGACATTCACCGTCCTTCTAATCTGGCCCTAACCTTTCTCTTTCCTGCTTTTATCTTAACACACGTTTATGCATTCTCTTCTAGATCCCAGTGACCACTTGCTATTCCCCAAAGATTACCTGCACTTTCAGGCCTCCGTGCCTTTACCTATCCATGGAGTGCCCAGCCTTTTGGCCTTCTTAGGCTACATTGGAAGAAGAAGGATTATCTTGGGCCACACATAAAATATACTAACACTAATGATAGCAGATAAGCTAAAAGAAAAAGAAATCACACACAGAAAAATCTCATAAGGTTTTAAGAAAGTTTATGAATTTGTGTTGGGCACATTCAGAGCCATCCTGGGCCTCATGTGGCCTGTGGGCTACGGGTGAGAACAGCTTGGCCAATGCTGTTTCCTTGTCCTAGAATGTGCCCTGTTTGAAACTGACCTCTGAGGCCATCTTCCCGCCTGTGGAGAGCGGCCCTCTCACATCCCTTCCTCTTCCCTCCGGTAGAACATTAGCAGCCCCTAAGTTTAGATGGCTGTGCTCACGTTTCCTCTTCCCTGCTATGTTTTCTGCCCCCAAATGGGCATCTGTGTCTTACCTTTATATCTACTAGACTAAGATAGACCTCAGCAAAATATCCATGCTCAAAACATTTGTGACTAAATGAATGAAGGTCTGGATGAAGCCATTGAAAGAAAACCTTGGAAACAAAAATTCTTCTTCCTCTTCCCTTCCTGAACAATTCATTCCAAAGGCCACCGAGTGGGTTTGGGCAGGAAAGACAACTCTGCCACAGTGAGCAGACGGGGACAGAGTGAGGTGGCCCCAGCACAGTGCAGAGCCTGGGTGGGAAAGGAGGGCAGCCAAGCGGGGCCAGGCCGCAAAGATGCCGGTGTCAGAGCCCAAGCCGGGTAGGAAGGGCCCCCACACAGAACTGTGACAAAAGACACCTGAAAGAGGCTCTCACTAGCAAAAGCTCGAAAACAAAATCACCATCAAATACATGATGGTAACAGGATATAATTTATTGAATAAAACAGAAAACATAAATCCTCAAGATGTAAATAAATACATGAATCAATTGGAGTTTGATGAGAAACCTCATGTTTTTATAGGCTCAACATACTTCCCACCAATATGTGCTAATTGCAAAGGAAAATAAATAACTTGAATGAATAACTTTAACTTTAGTATATTATATACTAGATAATGTGTGTGCAATAGTTATGAACACAAAGTACTATTATTATGGCAGCACTGAATACTCCATCTACCAGTGAAGTAGACATTATTTTAATTAAGTGATCCAGCTACACATGATCAGTAATGGGACAAATCAATGTTGGGCACCTCCTTTTGTGATGCAGTGGAAGAAGAAAGCAAAGTGTCTGTTTTTCATGGTATTTCTGCCATGTTTTTGTGGTATTTCTACCAGCGATGCATATCTTGTATATAATAATGAGGAAACATCCAACAAATCAAAATTATTGGGCTTTCCACAGGCATTGGCCTGTCGTCTTCAAAGGTATCAAGATACTGAAGGTCAAGGAGAAAACGAGGAACTTTGCCGAGTGAAGGAAACAAGAAGGGCCGCAGCACTCCCTTGACTTGTGGGGATTATGTGGGGGTTGAGATGAGACTCGGGTGGGGACACAGAGCCAGACCACACCAACATCTCAGGGCAACAGGGGATTCTGAACTTGACACGCTTGCTATGAAGAATAATATTGTTAGGACAGTTAGCAAACCTGAATTGTCTCTGCAAATTAAATAGTAGAAACATATCAATATTAATTATCTGATTTTGATGATGATATTGAGCACATGTAGGAATATTCTTGTTTCTAGGAAATACAGCAGAGAATAGTCAGAGGCAATGGGGTATTCGATCAGTAATTTGTTCTCAAAAGGATGAGGAAAAATCATTCTTTGCCTTGTGCTTATAACTTTTAGAATAAAAACTATAAACAGGGCCGGGCGCGGTGGCTCACGCCTGTCATCCCAGCCCTGTGGGAGGCCGAGGCGGGCGGATCACGAGGTCAGGAGATCGAGACCATCCCGGCGAACACGGTGAAACCCCGTCTCTACTAAAAATACAAAAATTTAGCCGGGCGAGGTGGCGGCGCCTGTGGTCCCAGCTCCTCGGGAGGCTGAGGCGGGAGAATGGCGGGAACCCGGGAGGCGGAGCTTGCAGTGAGCCGAGATCGCGCCACTCACTCCAGCCTGGGAGACAGAGCGAGACTCCGTCTCAAAAAAAAAAAAACTATAAACATTGTGTTAATGTATAAATTATTTCTAGTAACTGATAATCAATCAGCCTTTTCTGGAGAGCCACCTACACTGATTCTCTGTGTAAACTATTTTTACTGAGTGTTAGAGAGAAGACCTTTTGATTGTCTTTCTTTTTCTCTTGGCATATTTGGTGCATGTTTTTAATTGTAAAAAATTAAATATTCATTTACTTCATAAGTATTGTATTTTTTTTAAACTTCTGAGTATGAGTATTGAATTTTTATGCTAAGAAAAATAATTGTGTTTTGGTTTGGTTTCAGCGCTATTTTTTTAAAAAATACGAGTAGTAGTAGCAAAAATTAATTTATTTAACAATCTCTTTTCCTAGATCCACATTTGGTTTTCGTATGTTTGTGAATGGATAAAAGTAGTTTGGTCACTGTTGCCTCAGGGTGTTTTAAAACCGAAATGGAATATATCAAAGCAATCAACCACAAACATATACACCCGTGCCCTCAGAGGAGGCACATGGAGCTAAGTGATGACCCTACACCGTGCAGGTACAAACCTGACTTCCCAGCTCCTTTGTTCAGCCCGTCATCTTCCTGGGAAGCAACATGAATACTTGGTTTTCAGTTGCCATCTTTTCCTTGATTCCGAGATTATATGTCTTCATATTTTAACAATTCTGAAATAAAGAGTAATTTTTAAATCTATGTTCAAAGAAATGTGATTGCCTGTACATGTATGAGCATAGCTAAATATGTTGGAATAGATGACAAAATGTTTAGAGCAAGGGGAGGTGAACCCATGAAGAACCATAACACAGGCTCAAAAATACTATCTATCAACAGCATTAAGCAGTTTATGAGAGCCATAAGTCAAACAAGGAAGCCATAAAACAACAAGAATAGACACAGGCTTTTCCAACGTGCATCCAAGGCATGGCAGCCAGTCACTGTCCTGGTGCTGAGGAGGCCTGAGCAGGAGCATGGGTTGTAAGATGCAGATGTCACTGCAATATTGCCATCACAGAAGATACTGGAAAATGATTCAGGAAAAACCTTAGACTTAGGACGTGACAAAGGTTTAGACTCAAACTTTGGAACATAACATTAATTGGCGTAAGTAAACATATGCTATGGTCAGCATTAAAATTTGTCTACATTTCATGCATTTTTAATGCATAAAAGCTGTATATATTAAAAATGAGGGTGTCACAGAATTTTTTTAAAAACACAAAATCCATAGTTTTCACTGACACAATGACTAAAATGGCAAATCATTCTTCATTTTCAAAAGCTAATGATAACATAAAGATGGAGAAATATGGGATTTGAATCCCTAATTCCTTAATGTCTTGAATTAGAGTCTTAAATCTCCATAAGGAAAGGGTAGCTGAAGAGTTTTCTCAAGACAATGAGCCGGGGAAAACATGGCACTGTGCAAATAGCGTGATGTCATATCAGATGGCTTCATTCTTCAGTTTACAACTTCTCTTTCACTTCCTCATCGTTCTCTTCCGTGTGTGCCAGTGGAAGACTAGGTAGGGTTACAAGATCTAATAATGTTCTTGACATAGAGTCGGCCCTCAATAAATATTTGCTGAGGGCCGACTAAATAACTGCTAAATAAATATTTGTTTATTCACACTGACTATTTGAACAAACCAATTGATTGAGTAGAATTAGTTCAGCCACACAGAAAACAGTGTTACTATCCCCTCTGCCCTCCACGGCTTCTAGCATGGATGATGTTCTGGGCCCCATTTTCATTCTGTTTATGTGACCTTGAAGGGTCTTACTGTGGGCTGCTGAAGTTCTGTGAAAAAAAACACATCTTACAGATCCTATTCAACTACAAAAGAAACTTGTCAGTTAGAGAATTTTATTCTTAAAATGCCAAAACACCTGTCTGTTTTGAAAGCTAACCTATAAACCTTTTCCTTTGTAGATTATATTTCATTATGCTGTTTTGATTAGAACTCTGTTTTACTACACCCTAGGGTGTCAGCATGAAGAGTGAGGCTGAAATACAATTGTGATTCATGGACTAATGAAAGTCTCAATACTTCACTTGCAACATGACCTTTATCTTCACTCTGGAGCTCTCACTCAAAGAGCTAAAAGGTCCTGCTGGGCTCAGACATCCTATATTGTCTCTTTCTTCCACAGTCTAGATACCAACGTTTGTAATTGTGCAGCAGATGGATATCAAAAAAATACAAATTAGATACAAATGGGGTCATCTTTGGCCTCTCCAACTTGGCCCATTCTTTTTTCATCAACAGCAAAGGTGCCCCGTTTCAGCATACACTTCCCATTTGCCAGTTACTGGCTTCTCGGGTTTTAGGTGTCCTCTTTGACAAGGGGGGACAAGCAATTGAATCCAACAAGAAAGGTTTTGGCCCTTATTTTCTCCTGCTGATGAAATTTGCACAAATATTAAAAGAAATCTTTTGGCTGTGTGGACACAGTACACAAATGCAGACTTTTTTTCTGAAGGGCTGTATCTGGTCAACATCCACAGGGTTGTTTTAACCTAGTCCTGCATTAGAGATATCCTAAAACTCGTATAGGACTCTTAAGAGTTTACTTCATAGTATCATGTAAAATCAGTAAGCATTAAGTCAGAAACAATGGGCCAGGTAAGGTATTATATTAAATTAAGTGGTAAAAACAGCACAGAATGTGGAATTGGAAGTTCTGTTATTGATTTTCAAGCACTACCTATCAGTTAAAATTAATTAGATGTGTGACTTTTTCAGAAATTTGACCTCTTCATCCTTAAAACTGAGAATATGTATTTATAACTAATAATACCAAGAAAAGTATAATGACTATATTTACTTCACAGGATTATTTAGAAATTCAAAGAAGATAATGTTTGTACAAGAATTTATGACCACAAAGTACTATTATTCTGGCAGCCCCAACTCACAAACAAGAAGCCATCACATTTGGTGACCCTACAAAGGCACGGTAACCTTCCAATAATTCTAGATGCCTGGGAACGTGGCCCGATTTCCCTATCCATGCTGCAGGATCATACGGCAGGGAATGAATATGATCCAAGAAGACATTCTCTTCAGTAGCAAATTCATCATGGTCAGAGGTAAAGGCACGGTTAGAAGTTCACATAGTCGTGTGTGACACCACAGTTAACTTGCTTGAAACTGACCTACGTCCAGTGCCAATATTTCCTAGGTTCTTTTAGGATTGTCCCTAGTTGATTGCAAGTTTGAGAATATGGAATGAAGATAATATGCACCATTCACAACTTATGGGAAATATAAACCCACAACGTGGTACATTTGTTGTGAAGTCGGTCTGGATCCCATTCAAGGACTCAGAGGTGGGTAAGCCCACACGAGCCTATTCTACATAAGTGAAAACCAGCTTTAAAGGGCACCTGGTAAAGTGAGGAAGGCCTAGGTCTTGGGAGTGTTTAAACAGAAACTAAATAACCCTTAGTAAGAAATGTTGCAGGACGGGCTTAATCTTTTGGTAGGAGATTGGGCCACCTTTGAGGGTTTCGAGTCAGTCTCTGTGACTCAGTGACATTGCTTGTTTGATCAGTTTGTGTACCTAGACACTGCAACTAATGAAGTAAATAACACATATAAATTTAACTGAAAATGTTTCCAAGATTCAGATGTCAAATTTTATACTGTATAACTTCCCTTAGGCCACTTCTGTTGACATTTCTATAACCTGAAGACAGTATCTGCCTAAATCTTCCCCAAAAACAATAATTTTAAAGTTTGATATCCAAAGTTGAAAAAGATATAGCAATTATTCCCACGTGCACTTAATATTGGAGGGAAATTAGGAGGCTTGAAAAACGCTCATCCCTTTTTGGCTTGGTACCTCTGGTAATTCGTCTAGGAACTTATTCTAGAAATGGTCAAAAGCATACACAAAGTTTATATGTAACGATACTCAACTGGGAGTTATTTATGCGGTTAAAGCGTTTTGTTCTGTTTTCAGATGGAGTTTCACTCTTGTTGCCCAGACTGGAACTTATTCTAGAAATGGTCAAAAACATACACAAAGCTTATATGTAACGATACTCAACTGGGAGTTATTTATGCGGTTAAAGCGTTTTGTTCTGTTTTCAGATGGAGTTTCACTCTTGTTGCCCAGACTGGAACTTATTCTAGAAATGGTCAAAAACATACACAAAGCTTATATGTAACGATACTCAACTGGGAGTTATTTATGCGGTTAAAGCGTTTTGTTCTGTTTTCAGATGGAGTTTCACTCTTGTTGCCCAGACTGGAACTTATTCTAGAAATGGTCAAAAACATACACAAAGCTTATATGTAACGATACTCAACTGGGAGTTATTTATGCGGTTAAAGCGTTTTGCTCTGTTTTCAGATGGAGTTTCACTCTTGTTGCCCAGACTGGAACTTATTCTAGAAATGGTCAAAAACATACACAAAGCTTATATGTAACGATACTCAACTGGGAGTTATTTATGCGGTTAAAGCGTTTTGTTCTGTTTTCAGATGGAGTTTCACTCTTGTTGCCCAGACTGGAGAGCAATGGCACCATCCTGATTCACCGCAACCTCTGCCTCCACCTCCCGGGTTCAGGCGATTCTCCCACCTCAGCCTCCCACGTAGCTGGGACTACAGGCGCCCACCACCACACCCAGCTAATTTTTGTATTTTTAGTAGAACTGGGGTTTCACCATGTTGGCCAGGCTGGTTTCAAACTCCTGACCTCAGGTGATCCACCCACCTCGGCCTCCTAAAGTGCCGGGATTACAGGCATGAGCAACTGCACCCAGCCTAAAATTTTAAAATAACCTCAATGACCAAAAATAAGGGATTAGTTAAGTTATGCACATTTATGTAATGAAATAATCAGCAGCCATTAAAAATCATGTTTTATAAAAGTTCATTAACAAAAGCAAATGCTCACGATATAATAAATTTTAAGAATATGTCTAAAAGCAATGTACACTGTGTGATCTCATTTTTGTTTTATATTATATTTGTATAAAAAATGACATTTCCTCTACTTTTTCTTTGTGTACACACACACATACATACAGAAACACACACACAGGCTAGAGAAAATATGCCAAAATATTAGTAGCAATTGCTATCTCTGAATGATAGAATTAGGCATGATTGTTCTTTTATTCCTCGTGTTTTCCAGAATTTTCCAATTTTCTACGATGAGCAAATACTTTTGTAATAGGAAAATCATAAGTGTTATCGCCCTTTTAAAGCTCTTCCAGTAAGTTCTTCTGAATTCCACGGCTGCCACTTAATTCAGTAAACACATTCTGAGGACTAAGTTATAAGGCCAGTGTTTTATCATTACTATTAAAATAAGAGAGACTGACGGAAATGAAAAACTTCGTATGATACACTTTGATGTGTTACATAATGTAATATTTAAATATAATTATTAAACATAATACTTATAATAATTAAATATATAGTTATTGCTGAGTTGCTCTCTTTTATTTATTTATTTATTTGTTTTTTGAGACAGGGTCTCACTCTGTTGCCCAGGCTGGAGTGCAGTGGCACAATCACAACTCACTGCAGCCTCAATCTCCAGGGTTCAAGTGATCCTCCTTCCTCAGCCTCCCAAGTAGCTGGGACTGCAGCCATGAGCCACCACGCCTGGCTAATTTTGGTACATTTCGTAGAGATAGGGTTTTGCCATGGTGCCCAGGCTAGTCCTGAATTCCCGGGCTCAAGTGATCCACCTGCCTTGGCGTCCCAAAGTGCTGGAATTACAGGCATGAGCCATGACACCGAGTGGCTCTGTTTAATTTATATTCACAATTTAAAGATTTATACTATATGACATGTAATAAGATACTTGTATTGTTTCCCATCATATTCTATTCTTTGGTACATAATCAACACTCAATATTTCTTCAGGAAAGTACACAGGAAGGGAAAGAGTAATGATACAATGTGTTCCTTATAAAAATGAGTATAGTTCCCTACTATGCTATTTCTATGAAAAACTTAAATTTGACATCACTATTTTAGCATTTGTCCTATTTTTTCAGAATATAACCCACAGAACAAGACAGAACAAAAATGGTGATTTTCCAAAGGCCACTCGTGAAGCAGTGATGGAAGTTTGTAGATATCACCCCAAACACACTTCAGCTCCAGGAGGAGCCTCAACAAATCCTGTGTTCAGTTTGGAGATGGAGACTTTCTTCGCCATCCTGACTTGCTCAGTGCGTCCTTGGGAAAAGGCAAGGATGCGGCTGAGCTGCTGGTCCTGAGGTCCCTCGTCTGCCTGGCCACTGCACTCCTCCTGCTGCCTCATTTGTCTCTGTGGACCCATCAGGCTGCTGCCTCTGCTGATTATTACGCAAGACCAGTAGTGGTTCTGGAGAGACAAACTACCAAATGACACAGATTTAGCACATAAGTGTGGAAAAACAAAAAATTCAGAGCAGAGTTTGGTTTAGGCAGCCTTTTGCTAAACAAATACAGTCAAATCTGTTTTGGATGATTATCTACAGAGTTGGACGCCGTGGGAAAGTCAATCCTTTCATTAAAAAATGTGACTCAAAAGCTCATTAACTATTTTGGAAAAGAAAGACTCAGTAAACTCATAAACTTTATTGAAAAAAATAACATATTAGGTTTTATAAATTTAATAATATAATGTCCCTAAAGTTCCATGATATTTCTGAAAAAATTGCCTTGTATGGAGTCACACTGTTGAGGCTCAAGCTAAAAGCCATTAGCCAACTTCCATGGAAATCAAACACTGGTGTGAGTGGTGGCTTGGGAGAAATACACACCAACAATCAACATGTCCTGTCTTAGTATGATGTACCTGAGTGTCCTGTCTCCATATGATGTTCCTGAGTGTCCTGTCTCAGAATGATGTTCCTGAGTGTCCTGTCTCAGTATGATGTACCTGAGTGTCCTGTCTCCATATGATGTTCCTGAGTGTCCTGTCTCAGAATGATGTTCCTGAGTGTCCTGTCTCAGTATGATGTACCTGAGTGTCCTGTCTCCATATGATGTACGTGAGTGACCTGTCTCAGTATGATGTACCTGAGTGACCTGAATCTTTAAGAGGCAAGAAACAACTTAGTATGTGGTTCATGTTTTTAAGGAGAACGGATGGTTGCTCTCCAGGGCTGATAACAGTTAACGGGCTGAAGATAACACAGAAAATAGGAAAAGCTGCCCTTCTCCTAAATGTTCCATTAAAAGTGAAAAGCTTTGCTGCTGTATGCAATTGGTTTTGAAATCTCCATGACTGGAAGTCAGAAATGTTAGAAGTTAATATACCGTGCGGGGACCAAGTGGACTTCTGATGTTCAGAGAGGATGTTTTCAAGGTGAATCCAAAGCCTATAAACAAACAAAAAATGCTCTATCGGCTATATCAGAAACCTCATCCATGCGAATTCTTCATTGCTTAAAATGACAGACTGAAAGCAAAGCCACATGTTGCTCACTTCATGGCCTGTTGTGGCAGCTTTTAAATCCCTGCCTTCCTAGGAAGTGACCTCATAAGAAAATCGTATAAGACTGTCATGTGGGGAAATCCTCATAACATTTGGGTTAATGTGCTTACACTGCAGGAGAGGTCACCAGGAACATACAATCGTCAGAGAGTCCTGAGGGGATGTGATGTTAGCTGGGTCACGGAAGGATCTCTCTCAACACACATCTGGGGTGTTTTGTGGCATATTCTATAGCAGGCCATGTGGCTTAATAGTTAAATATAGGGTTGAAAGTTACAAGGGTTGGGGGATCATATAGCCACTGAGCTATTGCCTGACGCGCTGACCCTACACAGCTCATGAGCTCGTGGTACTTCAGTCAGCTCAGCTATAAAATCGGGCACAAAACCAGATGTTGGACTCCAGCTCTGTTCTTCAACTAATATCTTTTTTTAATGTGGCTGTCAAGTCTTAGTGTGTGTGTGTGTGTGTGTGTGTGTGTGTGTGTGTGTGTGTGTAGCAATATATATAGAAAAGCAAAGGCAAACTGGAGCCTACTCTCCCAGTAAGACTGGGAGGGATGAGCAAGGTCCCAGAATGCTGGCCCCGACCCATTCCACATCCTGGCCTCTCCCACCCAGCCAGGCTCATGTCTGTCACAGAAGTTGCAGCAGCTTGTGCACATTCAGAGCCTACTGTTTGGAGTAAGAATTGTTTTTAGGTATCCCTAAGAGAGGCCCTTAATGGGTATGAGTCACGGAACTCCCAGCACAGAGATCCACACTGACCCTTCCCAGCCCGCTGCTTTTCTAAGTGTGGGCCCCTACCACAGAAACAGTTGGTGGACATCAGCTTCCTCCTGCTGAGTACAGTAGAAACTTTTTAGCTGACTTTCTCTGAAGCCATCTCCCCTAGTTAGCCAAGCTCCCACTTCCTCTGCAAAGCATGCTGAACAATGCTGCTTCTGGATCCCAAGCACCCTAGGACACCTGCTCCCTTCTCCCCTCCCAGGTGCTGTTTGGGTACCACGAGTCCGTCCACTGTACCATGTACCCTGCGTCAGTTTACCAAGTCCATTTATGCCAGTTGCCATTGTAATCATCCAAAGTAAAGAACTATTACTGAAACTGGAGTGAGAGTGCACAAAGAAATTTATTGTTTTCTATTCATTAAAAAACTGAAGTGATTATTTTGAAATAGCTCAGAAGGGGTGAGTTCCTATTAAAAATAGTTATAAAATGACATAAAACTCCATAAGGTTTCTGCCTTCAGGATGCTCTGCCAGTATCTTTAAATTCTCACTCCATTTGAAAGAAACGGATAATGCATGAGAGTTGTGCTTTCTGGAAGTAAGACAATTAGGATTATAATCAGTCAACCCACCATGACAGAAAAGGTCTTGGATCCCCATGAAAAATTAGCAACTCTATTGTATGTTTCTAAAGAGCTAGAAAAGAGGACTTGAGATGTTCCCAACACATAGAAATGATAAACATTCAAAGTGGTGGATGCTCTAAACACCCAGACTTGACCATCGCACATTCCATGCATGTAGCAAAATGTCCCAGGTGCCCCATAAATACGTACAAATGTTATATATTAATTAAAAAGCAAACCAATATCTGTGTACACTTTTAAAGTTCAAATAATAAATGTGTATAATAGGCATTTACATGCGTAAATATGTATGCCTGTATTTACACATATATATACATACGCACACTAGCACCTACATTTTACATATCACGTGACTGTTGATTAATCAACGAATAATCCGAATCTTGTCAATCAAGATAACTTTTGCCCTATTTTATTATTTTCCTAATTAGTATTCTCCAATTACTAGTGAAGAAGCAAGTCTGTGGTTTCTGACTTTCCTTTCATTCAAGTGTCTCTAACTGTCATTGGCCCATGCAGATTTCACTTGGGCTGTGAACTGAGGTTTTCAGCCCTCACTGGAGCCAGATGGCAGGGAGACTGTTGGTGAGGCTCTAAGCCAGGCAGAAGGCGGCCCTGCTATGGGGCACAGCTTTGTTTAATACAACAGCTCCCTTGTGCCCAACACTCATACTGCCCCAGGAAGTCATGCCAAAGTCCAATCCTGCCAACATTCATGATGCAGAGAAAGAAGCCACAGCCTAATCCAACTGGACCAAGCATCTGTAATCTCTCCTTCACTGACTAAAGCAAGTCAAGGGCCAACTGTAACATTCAAAACTGGACAGTCGACAGTCCTGTCAGCTGGAACAGCATATTTTAATAGGAAATATAGTTGATTCCAAACGCCAAGAGCTACCCATCTGTACTCTCAACCAGAAATATAAATAATCAAAGGGATCATGCATTTTATTAATCTTTTTGAAAACTACTGATTCTTGGCTGATGGTGGGTAAGGACTCATATTTTGTCAGTAGTGGCAAAAACTGACAATGTTTTTATAGTAAAAAACTCAGCCTGAGATGCTGTTAGGGAAAAAAAAAAGATTGTCTCACTGTTCTAGGGATCCTGTAGGATCCCAGATCTAGTGATCCTGTAGGAATGTCTAAGACAGTGAAACATGAACAGTTAATGGTCACTCATCATGAGAGGTCCCAAAAGGAAGAAATACTACGAGCAACAGCAAAAAGAGATGCTCTTGTGGGGTGACATTACGCTGTCCAAGGACTTTTGCCACTGCTTTGTGGAGAATTGTTGTGAAAATATCGAATTAAGTAGCTGCAGGGATTCTCTCATCAGACACTATTATGCCAGCTCCCAAGTGACATTTGTGTACAGTGCAGAATTCGGAACTAAGGGAAAAAAACACTTATTTGAAAAAACATTGACATTTACAGGTAGTTACATTCCATTTAGCAGCTTGTTGAGCCTTTGATCACCTATGAGTTGCCTGAAGCAGTTTGCTGCTGTATGGAAAAATCTAGACCCAGAGAACCAAAGATACTGTAACGTGAGCCAGAATGACATCACCACGGAGAACGCAGCAACGTACCGTGAGAGGAGTCGGTCTGCCTGAGAAACTCAAGACTCTTCTCGGAAACGCCTTGTTTTTCTTTAGACGTAGTCACTGACTCTTTCTAGCTTGTCTCAAGGTGAGACTTATCCCAGGTATTTCTTGTGAAGTAAGATTGTTTCAACAGAACCTGAAACATTTTTCCATCACACACTGCCTCACAGTATGTGACGACAAAGCAGACTTCAGTCCTGTTATTTACATGGAAGAACTGGGCTTGGCAAATTTGGTGTGTTCCGTATGAAACCAAGTACACCTTTTCAACTGCCTAAGAGTTTGATCTATTACAAATATAACAGGACAAACTCTTTTGACCCATGGTTAAACAAAACTCTCCAAGACTGGAATGTAAAAGGACACTGCGCAAATTCTATGGTGAGTTTGAGACCTCTGGGTGTCAAGTCTCGGCAAAGTCAGGTCTCCTTCTCACTGTCTCCCAGGCGGAGATTCAAGAATGAACATGGTGGCCGGGTGTGGTGGCTCACACCTGTAATCCCAGCACTTTGGGAGGCTGAAGCAGGTGGATCACCTGAGGTCAGCAGTTCAAGACCAGCCTGGCCAACATGGTGAAACCCCATCTCTACTAAAAATACAAAAATTCGCTGCGTGTGGTGGCGCATGCCTGTAATCCCAGCTACTCGGGAGGCTGAGTCAGGAGAATCACTGGGACCAGGGAGTTGGAGGTCGCAGTGAACCGAGATTGTGCCTTTGCACTCCAGCCTGGGCAACAAGAGTGAAACTCTGTCTCAAAAAGAAGGAATGAACATGTTGAGGTGACACCTTCTAGCATGGACCTCCCATTATGGTAGGTTATTCAATCCACCTTAGCAACTCATTTTATCCCAGGAACAAGGGACTGAATTCTATGTGGGTAACATGTACAACTAAAAACCCCTGTGGTCACTGGATAACAACGCATCCTTATGTTCTGCACAGTCTAGCCGTATATAGTCGGGACACGTGATCACCTTCTCAGCCTTGTTTTTTTTCCTCCAGCCAATGGACTTCAGACTGTCAGAGAGTCTCCACCTAAGACCGAACACGAATTGCCTGCAGAGTTTCGTGTACATACAGACGCAGTAGGTCTAGGATGGAGACCAGATCTCCTGTGTTAAAGAACCTTCCAGGCGGTTTGGACACCAGTGGGGTGCAAACCACACTGCTGAACCAGAGAGAGAGGGATGACTTTGAAGTTCGAAGGACCATCTCAGTTCTAAAGCATCTAGCACCAGAGTCCGTCCCTTGCAAACTGAGAAACTAGACTTCAGGCTCAGGAAATATCTCCCTGGGTCAGAGTAAACCAAGTTAAGGTGGCAAACTTCCCCCCAAGTGACAATAACAATTGTCAGCAGCATCAATAGGAATAGGGTATTTTTTCAGCAGCCCTGTTGCATTCCCAGAGGCAGATTGCAAAGGTCACGTGGCCGTGTCATTTAAATTTCAGAAATACAAGATACTTGGAGCCATTTATATTAGAGTTGGTTTTGTCAAAACAATTTATGGTACATCTCACACCCTGCATGTTTTATAAAATCCTTTCTATAGAAACAGATTATTGTGGACCGACCTGCCACAGCACTGCCTACTACCGGTGACTGCATTCTGTGATATATTAAGTTATCCTGGTTGGAATTCTACTGCTGATTGCCTGGTGCTACATCCAGTAACAAATCACATGTATATTATAGGACATCCAGACTGATGTGCGCTCAGAAGGCACCTGCATGAAGTTTTTCAAAAGAACAGTCATAAGTTTTACTAGATGTGACAAACCTTGTAAAAGTTAAATAATGTCACGCTTTATAAGCATTTCATTTAATACGACTGAACACATGGAGGGTATTGAGGATAATATTTAATTTTTTCCATATGTGGATTTAATACCATATAGAAGTTCCAGTCCCAGATTGCTAATTTTCCACCATGTGGTAGCCATTTAGTTGTATTTTTTAAAACACTTACCAAATTACAGAGTCGAGTTTCAGAGGCAGCAGCTATGAGGAGGTTTAGGGTACATGGCAACCCTTTGGCTTAGCCCTGGGTCTCATGAGGAGGCAGGAAATCATGACAGTATTTTTATGGCAGCACTCAGTGCCTTTCGTAAGAATGAATGTGAGTTTGCAAAGCCACATGCTAATGCACTTCTAAAAATAGATTTGATTAGTGGGAATCCTTCCAATTCTGACCAGTTTTAGCCACCTATTGGAATACAGACCAGCACGGAAGATTCAGCTTTTTCCGATGTGTCTGTGAATTATAAGGCTTTCAAAAAATTGTTTACTCTGGAAAAGTGAGCTGGACCCAGAGTTTTAATCACTCATTCTTCAAAGTGAGACTTCAGATATGTAATTTAGCCTCTTCAGTGCTTGTGTATATTTGTATCTTTAATTGCGACAATAATATTTCCCTTCATTTTCATAGCAAAGCAAAGAACAGGCTTAGACAGTCAGGTTAGAGGAACAACACCTCCCAATACCAGCCACAGTTTATCTTCTATGACCATAAACAGGGAATTGAATCTTCTAGACAAGAAAGGCCAAATGTCTCTCTATTTATTCATTTTCTGTCTTATTCTAAAGTAGCTTTGAGTAGCTAACTCAGCCTTGTGAAGACATTCTTAGAAAGAGACAAAACCCTGCTGGCACGGTGTTTGCGTCGGCAGGTGAAGGCACACGTCATTCACACCCAGCACCACCATCTAATGTGATAAATGCACAAGTAGGTGCTGTGAAACCTTAACACTCCGTCCAAATGTTAGTCATTATTATTAACCCTGTGAGACTGACCAGATACCCGGAACCACTAGTCAGAGCCTCCATCTGGATTCGATGGTCAGAAATAAGGACACCACGCTGTATACCTATTTGATGATTCATGGCTATCTGGCCCAGGATAAAAAATACCCTTTCAAAATCATCAACTCCTGGGGAGATAGGTTTTATCTCCCTGAACCAATTCCAGTTAATTCTCCCGGGCTCAAATCGTTTGGGACTGAGTCTATTTCACACAAAACTGAATACTCCAGACAGCTCACCTAGGAAAACTGAAAAATGCATACGTGGGACTCTCCATGGAGCCTCGTAACACAACGTGGGCAAGGAGCATGACTGTCTGACTTGCAGGTTTGCAAAACCAGCAGGAGCAGCCATCAGAGTTCCACAGTGGGAGACTGTCCCGTGAGAGACTGCCTGCCAGAATTCTGAAGGGTCTCTCAGCCAAAGAGTATTTAATGGAATCAAAACTCATACACACTTTTACTCAGGCAAAGAAAAAGTGGCCTCTTGTTTTCTATGATGGATTGACTCTCCCAGCCAGCCTCATGGGGCTGACTCCCGGAGGGAGTTGGAGTGAAACCCTTTCAGCTTTCCATTTAATGGCGTCTCATTCTCCTACAGTTCAAACAGTCTCGTAGCAACTGACTGTGTCTCTTGGGGTAAATATTCTGACTTTCAGATACCCACAGCAGTGGCCCAGGCAACAGGCATATGCGATGGAAGGAAGAGGCTTTGGGTCTGCTTGGGTCCTTTGAGTCTTCGCTAATTTCTGCTATAGAGCCACCAGCTGGCCATGTTTCCTGGTGCCTGGTAGATTCTGCTAAGGTGTGCCTGGTGAGGTTGTCTTTATTTTCAGGGACAGTGCCTTGTGAGGATGTGGGCCCTTTCCCTGCCACCCCACCCCAAATCTCTTCCATGGCCATGTCTGTCTCGTGGAGGGCTGTTTGTCTGTGACCTTTGCAGCAGGGTCACACCCATTGACCATCGTGGCCCCTGCAAGAAGGGCCTCAGCTCCCAGCAGAGATGGTGACTGTGGACCTCCCCTGTGCCCTCAGGGCCCCAGCAGGCTAACCAGGCTCCCTCTGCCCCGCGATAGCACGTTCCCTCTGTGATCGCAGCTCCTTCCCACCAAAGTTCAAAACAGTGAACAGGAGAACAGGCCTCCTGCCATGGGCTGTCCCCTCAGCCTCGACTCTTCTGTGAGATTTCAGCTGGGAACGGAAGCCACGATGCTCATTCGCTCGTCTACCTGCCTCTCTCCCCCTTACCTGCTGCGATACCTGGCAATGTCTACCTGCTGCTGCAATGCCTGGCTGCATCTACCTACCTCTCTCACCCTTACCTGCTGCAATACCTGGCAGCGTCTACCTGCCTCTCTCCCCCTTACCTGCTGTGATGCCTGGCCGTGTCTACCTGCCTCTCTCTCACTTACCTGCTGCGAATCCTGGCCGTGTCTACCTGCCTCTCTCCCTTACCCGGCTGCGATGCCCTGCCCTGAGGGAAGGGCTCTCCACCTCCTCTGCAGCAGGGAAAGGACTTCCCTAAGGTCAGACTCTGGTTCCCTCATTCCATGGCTCACAATCCAACTCTGTGATCCAGGCTGATCACAGATATGCTAAGAAAGTGAAGGAAATTTAGAAAACTCATTCCCACCCCTCTAGCCCCTCACTTTTTGGCTTGAGGTAGACTCCAAAACAGGGGCACGTCACACAGACTCAGGAGGCAGCTGGAAGGTGCTCCTGTAGGCCTAATATGGGATAATTTGAACACCAAAATAATTAAGGACAGTAACAAATTATAGACCTTTTATAAGATCTTGTTAATGAGTCCAAGCCAATAATCAATAGGTAACAAATCAGTGCAGGGAAGAGAGGGATCTTGCTTATAGTGCTACGTGTTGATTGGGAAATGTGGAGAAACAACCATCATTTTGCAGCCACTATGGTAAACATCAGTTCAGGCACCCACAGATGCCAAATCTAGGGGTAAATTCTCGTATGATTTGCATCGTCTCTCAGAGATTACGGTGATTAACGTTACCATGAAGATTGAGGGACAGATGGACATCGCATGCCCCTAGAGAAAAACACACATCACTTCTGACCCGGAATAAGGAACCTGAACCTAACCATGCAGAGCCGTCAGACAAACTCAAAATGAGAAACCATCTCTCTTTCTAAAACGGACTGTATTCTTCAAAATGTCCACGTCATAAAAGGCAAAAGTAGGCTTCTGAAATGTTCCAGGAGGCTAGAAAAATGCACGACAATCTCTTCCTAGACTGGACCATGTACTAGAGGAAGAGAAAAGCCTGGGAAGGACATTATGGGGTCAGCTGACAAAAAATGGAACGCCGATGGCAGTTGGATAGAATCACTGTAGCAATATTAACTGTTCTAAAGAGGATATCCTTATTCTTCAAAAATACACACTGCAGTTTTAGGGCCATGACAAATGCAATTTACTCTGAAATGATACAGGACAAAAATACCAAGAAAAAGATTAAAACACGCATAAAACATACATAAAATTAGGGCAAAAGTAAAAAGAGAGAGAGAAAAAAAGCAAATAAGAGAGAAAAAGGAAATTAATGCTACAAGTAGATTAATCTGGGTAATCAGGTGTCCTATGTACTATTCTTATTTTAGTAATTTTTCTGTAAATGTGAAACTATTTCCAAATCAAAGTTGTTGTTGTTGTTGTTTTTAATTTCTCTCTTTCCCTTTCATATACTATATAATTTGGTGGTTTAATTACAACCTGCAATTTCTGAAAATATTAGACTGGTCTATGAATAAATAAAATAAATTTTATGATGCTTTCACATAATCTTTAACATGAAAAAAATAAAGGTAAGGAGCAAATTAAACATTTGAAAAATAAACTACAGATTTACATATAAAAGCATGATCACTGATTTGATCAGGAAAAAAGCTAATTAAAACTGAAAAATGCAAAATTTTTGTCAGTTAAAAATAAAAAGGAATATTTTCTTTAGCTAAAATTATGCACAGAGTGAGATTATAAAACATATTTTCACATCATATTTTTTCAAAATCATGTGTTTTCAATTCACAGATATTTCTAGACTGTCAAAACAGAACAAAATGTATTTCTACAGGGAATCAAGTTGTTAGTGTAAACACAATACACGATTTTTTTTTAGCCCGTGGGAATTACTGTTATCTGTGGATTGGCAGGCAAGTTATAATAAACTCCTCTTTTCGATTCTATGAAGTTGTAGAGTTTTGTTTCGGGAACTTAAAACTTTTTTTCAGAATTTTGGTGAACCTTTTATTTTCTCTCTTCAGATGCCTGGTATCTTTATGTATTTTCAAAAGTGAAGTTGAAGATGTAGTGAATTTCATGTTTAAATAAAGAAAATATCTTACTATTCTAAATCTTGTGTTCTAGCAGGGATAAACACTTTACAGAAATGCAATGAAATTCTTTCAACAGAATTTCCAGGTCCAAAAGGTAGGTAGGTGGTGATTATTTTGGGGAGATATTTCTTGCAACCTGAAATTGCACCAGGTAAAGTCTACTCCCAGTTTCTTCAGAGTTATCATGTGGTTATTGCCTGTAAGACAGCTGACAATAAACTGGCTTAAAAGAAAAAGAGCTAAAATAAAGCATGTCAAAAAGCTAAAACATAACACAAACACGTAAAATGTAAAAGCCACACAAAGCACAAGTTTGTAAGTAACTTTTGGACAAAGCTTGCATTTCCTTGCCATGTGGAATAGAACATGAACCCATGGTAGTTCCTGCTTAAACGAAGATCGAGGTTCCTTCAGATCTCTGTGACGAAATCTCACCCACTGTCACTTCCACAAGCAACATCGCTTCCTGCGGAACTGAGGAGAAGCCTCGATCTGAGCAACTTCTACCTTCCGACTTTCCCCGTTTGAACCTCCCTGGCGCCCTGTCTCCCTGAGCTGTCAACAGCACAGCACACCCCCAATCACCCACTGAAAACACAAAAATCTCTTATAAAGAAAAACAGGAAGGCGCAAGCTCACTGTGGGCTGGTAAACTTGAGATACACAGAATCCTTATCTGGTGGCGTAACTTGTGACCTGATTCACGTGAACTCCGAGAGCCACGCCCAGTCTACAAGGGCCTTCAGGGAATGAGAAAAGGTTCTCTTCCGGCAGAAGCAATCCTCCAGCACCTTCTCCAGTTCTGTGGGTTCTGCTCCATGTGATAGCATCCGGGACTGTGGTTGTCTGGGGTTCAACTGGGCTGAAATACGCAAAATGGTTCACTCATGTGATTGTCACTGGTGCTGGCCATCAGCTGTGAGCTCATCCAGGGCATCTAAGGGGGCATTTCCACCCCCTTCTACATGGCCTCTCCCTGTGTGGTGGACTTCCTACAGCATGGAGACAGGGTCCCAAGACTGAGGATCTCAAGAGCAAGCATTCCAAGAGAAATGAAGTGGCTGTCACTTAAGGCTGGGGCCTAGGAGTTCCAAATGACATCTCCGTCACGTTCTGTCCTAAAGCAGTCGCAAGGCCTGCTGGGATTCTAGGGACGGGAAATCTGCTCTGGCTTTTGACAGAAAGGGCAGGAAGCACATGCGGAGAGGTAGAACGTTGTGGGCCGTCTCAGGGCACCAGCCACCACACTGCATGTGACGCCATGGGGAGCCGAGCAAGAAGACACCAGGCAGACGACAACAGAGGTAGCCTTTACTGGGCTCGCGGGCGAGGCTCACCGGTCCTCTAGGAGGAGGGCCGAGGAAGTCGCGCTTGGGGCGGGTATCGGGGGCCTGTTACAGGGCGAGGTAGGCGGGGTTTGTAGGTTTTGGTTTTCCTGAGTTAGGTTTTGATTTCTGAGGAGTGACATGTCCAGGAGCTTGCGCAGAGCGGGGGCTTTTTGGCGCGGGTGGGCTTTTTTCGCGCGCTGAGAGTCTTAGCAGGAAGTGAAGGGCAGGAAGTCCTCACAAAGGGTCTGCTGTGCCGGGTGATACCGCCATGTTGGGTCTAGATTCCTGCCTCACACTGCACGGCTGACATCCAGTGGCCTTGCTGACACCCATTCCCTCAGACATTCCGTTTTTGGGTTTGGTTTTGCTGTTTTTGCTAGGTTCACAGTCAAATTAGGACAAGTCCGAACTCTCCCAAGTCACCCGATCCTCAACCTCCTTGTTCTGGCAATCTAAAAAGGAATCAAGGTCTACCTACTCACATTTACATACACATTTTAAAAATAATTCTTTCCTTAAAGCCGATCTTTAAATCAATCATCCTTCTGCATTTTAGCTGTTCGGATGCCAGTCTTATCTTTCCCCTATGGTCTTCTCATTTGCCAGTCATTATAAATTAGCACGTCAAAAATTCACATTTGTGTAGCACAACATCACATCCATAATATAATTCATGCCTTCAATGAAAGACTTATGCTTCAAAGGCAGACGTCATTAGTAAGTGGTGGAATTTCACATGTGGTTAAAACTTCTCTTTGCCAGTAAAAATAAAACACTCAGGAGTAATACTTTAGAGCCGTTTTTAACCTCTTATAAAATACAAAAGGTAAGGCAGAAAAGGAGGAAATAATGTTTCTAATCTCTGCTTAATCTATTCCCACTGTGGGCAAATCACTTTTCCTTAGATTTACGAGTTTTCCTATAAATGCGTGACACTGCCTTTGAGTAACTGCTACCTAATAAACAGCGCTGGCTTCTTCCCTGTTTTATTAGTGAGAGACAAAACCTTCACCAAATAGACTCGTTTCTAGTTGGCAGTCATCCTCAGGACGTCTATGAGGACTTCACTGGGTTCAAGGTCAGAAATGAATGAGCTTTGGCAGAGAGTCTGCAGGTGGCCTAATCCACTCTGCGCGATGCTCTGGGGAAAGATGAAACCCTCTTATGAACCAACCTTCTCTTCCAGAAAGGGGGACTATCCCCCAGGGTGGCCATGCCGGACACCTAGAGTGTTCGGATGCTCAGAGAGTAATTGGAAGTCAACTACCTGTTTAAGCACTATCTGCTGCTGACCAACAGATACAACAAGCTGTAATATATTATTTAAAAGTTCTAGAGCTAACAGGGTGGTAGGTAGAGAAACAATTACAAAAGGAATATTCTTATAGATAGACCAAATGCTAGGAAGAGTTACATGGGAAAAAAAGACATGGTTGAAGTTAGAAGGTGTCAGTAGAAGTGTAATTAACACAGTCCTATAATAATTTTCAACATTGGAACTGGACTCTATATCTTGTCATGTCCCTTGTCTTATGTAATCCTCACATGCTTCACACTCTTTAAAATAAGTTTGAATTTTTGTATTAATTTCATTTTTAAAGTGTTTTCATATTTTTTCATGCAGCCCTGAGAAGACATGAGGACAGGAATTATTATTCCCGTTTCATAATGAAGAAAGCTAAAACCAAAAGTCTTCTTAGATTCTGACCTCTAAAATTAGCTCTCTGAACATTCCCTTAAAGGACCAAGTCTAAGCAATTTCAGCAAGAAAATGAGTTTGCACAGATACTAAATTTGCCTTTTTACTGTTTCATTATATACTCAAAACAGAATGGAAAAAGACATCCTGAAACAAATTAAAAGAGAGTCAGCCCTCCCTATGCATGGGTTTCTCATCCTTGGATAGAAACTCACAGATACGGAGGGTCAACTGTACTATTTTCCATCTGGCTTCAGCCACCTGCAGACGGGGAGCCTGTGGACACAGGGGGCTGCCTGCATATTTGCCTCATGTGGACACTGGGAATCAGACCTCCTCCCACGTTGAGAGGAAATTATTCCAGTTAAGAAGAAAACAGTGTCTTTTAAAATAAATGTAACTATTGAAAAGCACAAGGTGTCCTAATTACCAGTAACATCCTTTAATGAGATAAAATGTCTTAACAGGCATCAAGAAAGAATTCAATGTCCACCTCTCAGTGACTGCAATTATATTCAGTGACAAGATTAAGTGAAGCAACCTAATCATTTATTGTATTTAAAACGCTGGTATCACAATTTGGATAATGTATTTTTAAAGGGGGATAATGTACTTTTAAGTTCTAAATTAATATCTGCAAAGAACTCAGAGTCCCCTGTGATGTGCAAGCTGGATTCATACAAATGATGTGAAGGACAACGTCCACCCAGCCGAATGAGGGTAACCCTAGGGAAGCAAAGGGGTCCAAGATCACCATATGATACAGGGCACCAAAACTGATTGATTTTGCTTGATTTTCAGGCAATCTGAATATACCAGCAGGATCCAAACTGTTCTGAAATATGGTCTCACTGAAACAATTTGGTTTCGCTAGCAAGGTGGAAATGAATTCATCAAGTTTGTGTCATAAGCAGCCACACAGTGTGAAAACAGCCAACACTTCTCCTGTTGACCGACATCATTTCACGGATTTAACTTTTGTGCTTCCAAGCCCAACCTCTATATGCTCTATACAGGCATTTTACATTTCGCTTGTCACTCTCCACTCTCTAGAAGCAGAGAAGCAGCTTTGCAAGAAGTAGTAAAATTATGAGAATAAGCTGGAAGAAATGTTTCAGATAAAGAGTTGGTAACATTTAAAGCAAATTGCTCTGGTGTAAGTTCAGTCCTGTACTAGCACCATCTCATAGATCACAGAGTAGGCGGTTGGTGACGTTGATGGGATATTGATTCCAGCAGGAAAATAAAGGGCTATAAAACAAAAGAAGATTAACATGAAATCGTTGAGTAAAGCAAAGTCTTAATAGACTGGGAGCTGTTAAATGAAAGAGTGGGTGAGAGGACTGGGCTCTCAGATCACTTACAAATGAATTCTTTTCATTGTGTATTAAAATTCTCCTGTGTGTTTTTACTCTCCTGTATATTATCAATCCGTATTCACCCGGCGAAAAACATCTGAAATTGCCTGTGGGGAAAAGTAACCAAATCCAGGACACATCATCAATCAGAGCAAAGGCAACTCAAAGCACCGGCAATCAGGCCTTAAAAACCATAAATACTGTCCGAAAATGAAGATTTTTTCATTTATTTCATTTCACAAAGTCCCATTAATGTTTCTCTACATACCATGTGCACCTCTTTCTTAATAAATTCTGTGGCAATGCAGTTTACGGGCTGATTTGTTGCTTAAAATATGCAGTACTCAACGAACAGATATATTTCTAAAATACTCCTGTAGTAAATATCCAGAGCAAAGTAGTTTTTTGGCCAAAATTACTCTACGAAGGAAATAAACACCTTATTCCCTCCATCCTCCATGCAGACGCACACACGCCATCACATCACAGCCACCACATCACCACTGAGGCTAGTACACACCCCACCATCAACACCACATCACCATGGCGAATAGTACGCACATCACCATGACCATCACATCACCACTGCTGCTAATACACACACCACCACCACATCACCACTGCTGCGAGCACACACACCACCATCAACACCACATCACCACGGCTGATAGTACACACATCACCATGACCATCACATCACCACTGCCGCTAGGAAACACACCACCGCCACATCATCACTGCCGCTAGTACACACATCACCACTCCATTACCACTGACACTAGCACACACACAACCACCAGCACATCATAACTTACAGTAACAAAAACCACCACCACATTACCTCTGACACTAGCACATACACCACCACCAGCACACCACTGCTGCTACTACACACACCACCACCACCACGACCACCACATCACCATTGCCACTACTACACATACCAACATTACAACATCACCACTGACACTAGTACACACACCACAACAAGCACATTGCAACTTCCGGTAACAAACACACCACCACCACATCACCACTGCCGCCAGCACTCCCACCACCTCAATTCCCACTAAATATTATTACTCAAGAAGCTCCTTTGCCCAGGAAATCAGGCATTCTTCAAGACTTCATGGTTTCGTTACACAAGGAAAGAGGCAGCTTTTGTGAAACCGAGTCAGAGCTATTAGGGAAGTAAGTAGGGAACTTACTGTGTCCAGTCAGCCACTCAGAACCGAGAATTAAAGGGACAGCCTTAGGAGTCCTTACACCCGCTTTCCAGAGCAGAAACGCTCATCACAAGGGAAAATTTCAAGTTCCTGCTGATGGAAGGACTTTTTTCCAGAATCCCTCAAAGGACCTGCAGTACATTCAGATAAAAAGTAAACATGGAAATACTAAAACAAGGTTTGCGTTGAGTCCTACCTTGGAGGAGCTTCAGCTGAACTATTTGTAAAGACAAAATCATCCTTCAGATGGTTCTAATCGTTCATTCTACACAAAATATCAATGACGACTGAAAACACCGTTTGACGTGAGCAAGATTTTATAAAAAGACTAATTATACAAGGCAAGTCGATTCAAGTATTTACTGTCCCGATGTTTCTCTGCTACCCATTTCCCAGGAGTTTTCCCTTGACTTCTGTGGACTATCATGAAACGCCAAATCCAAGTTTCATTCTTTGGACATACACCTCTTTAATTTAATGCAGGGTTACCCAACACAGCAAATAAAAATATAGACTACCTCATTTAATTTTAATTTCAAAAAATGATTAAAAATATTTTAGTGTATGTCCCATGCACTATTTAGTAAATACTCACAACTTTTAAAAGTATGTGCTGTTTACCTGAAATTCAGCTTAATTGATGTTTTGGGTTTTACCTGGTAACTTACTCTAATTTTACTCACTGATGATTTACATGGTATTTTAGAACTTGCTCCATCATTAAAGAAAATAAAACAGCTGTCAGGGATAGAGCAGCTGGAAAAATCACAATTTGTAAATGAGAAAATGTACATGAAGGCCCTTTATAGGTTTACATGTGTAATACCAGTAATTCCCAATGGGCCATGGCAAGAAAGAGGGAGGGGAGAATTAGAATATTGAGCATTTAGCTGAGATTGAAACCACTACACTGTACAAATATTATGCAGTTCTGTCCCATTTTTATTTTCATCTTGGAGGGCAGTGGTTATAGGCACAAGCTTTGGAGTGAGACTGGCCTGTGGAACCATGGCTCTGCCTCTTCCTAGCTGTTTGATCCTAGACCAGGCATTTAACCTCCCTAAGCCTCCACTTTTTCATACTTAAAACGAAAGCGACGATACCCATCTCATGTGGTAAGTAAAAGCACTAGCAGCATCGTCCTCTTTCTAAAGCACTGGAACTCACCTGGCTTCAGGGGGGCCCTTGCGAATCAAAAGCTATTATTCTTACCATATTGTGCAAATTGTTTCACCACGTCCGTTCGCAACAGATAAAGCTCCCTGGCAGTAATCGTCACATAAAATGTTCCTCCCTACCTTATCTAGGAGCTCAGTCAGCTGGGGCTCAAGGGAGAAGGGCCAGCAGCCCCTCGAAACTTGCAGAATATCAGGCTCTAGAGAAACATTTATTCTGAAAAAAGTCAGGACTCCAGGGAAAGTCAGGCTCCATTCTCAGCCATTTCTCTCCTCCTCTGGCGTCGTGCTGACTCTTTAGAATCTCTCTGGATGGAATTCCTTCCCAACTCCAACGCGCAGAAGCAGTGAGTCTGTCCAGTCTGTAAGTGGAACAGTCCCTGGATGATCCCACTCCAGGGTGTGCTCTGCGGGGTCAGACCCAGTGCTTCAGTGTAACAGGCCTAGACATTCGAAAGTGGGTCCTCGCAGCCTCGCTCTGCTCTTAGAAGTCAATGCTCCCCACACCCAACCCACCACATGACAGAACAGCAGACTCAGCCAAACCCCTCTCCACGGAGGCCGAACCCCCTCTCCACGGAGGCCGAACCCTCTTTCTATGGAGGCGGAACCCCCTCGCCATGGAGGCCAAACCCCCTTTCCATGGAGGAGAAGGAGAGACTCAGCCAAACCCCCTCTCCACGGAGGAGGAGGAGCTGCTGCAACCGACTGAGGGGCCGTCCAGTTGCTCAGAGGGTCCGTTCAGCCTGTGTGGGCAAAACCCGTCTAATCATTGACCCTGGAAGCTTCCACGGCATTTTCAGGCGTATTACCTTCTTAGAGGAAACAGGACAGCTGCTTCCCTGAAAGAAACGCTGGCAAAGCCCAATTTGTGAAATGTGTTTCGTTTCAAAGGCTGTAGCTTACGGGCAACATGGATTTTGCAGAACCAACTTGTAATGCAGTTTCAAACCCACCCAAAATCTGGAGTTTCTCCTGAAGATTTTCACATTCTAACATACTTGAGGAAGTGAAGAATTACTCATAATATTCTTGGCTGCCTACAGTGCTGGCAGATGCCGGCACTGTGAAAACTGCTGGAGGTGGTGGGCGCTTTGCCCCTGTGCCCTAAGCCCACATGAATATTTTCCACCTGATCACTTTTAACCTTTTAGCAGACACCTAGAATTATACCTGGAAGAGCAAATAGATAAGTACATAACCTCCTGAGGTTTCTTACAGAAAGAGAAAATGTTTTCCTAGGACTTAGTAGTGAAAACGCTTTTGCAAAAATTTTGACCATGAGAAAACTCTGACACAGAAACATGATGACAGCAAAACAAATCTGACCTAATCGAGTCCAACTTGCTTCTAGCCTCCAAGCTGCCCTTGCTCATCCTTGAGTGGAAGCCACGCTAACTATGGGAGGAATTTAGGTAACAGTTTAACTTTGAAACACAGATGACAACAGCCCTTCCCTGAAACAACCCCCTTCTTGCCTGGAGACCAGGCGACCTTTGGAAAATCAACAAATTAGCCACAAGATTAGAAATTATGGCTCAGGAATCATGCAGCCAGGGGCCACAAAATCGCTAACCTCTCCAATTGTTCCTATGGATAACATTACTATTGTATACCTAAGATTGGTGTTCAAGGTATTTTCAGACCCCGAATTTTGATGGACCAGCTGGCACCACATGGAAGGGTAAACTGGCTCATCTGGTTTTTGGCCCCCACCCAGGAACCAGCTCAGCACAAGAGGGCAGCTTCGACTCCCTGTCATTTCATCTCCAGCCCAACCAATCAGCACGCCCATTCCCTAGCCCCCACCCCACCAAATCAGCTTTCAAAAATCCTAGCCTCTGAATTTTCAGGGAAGTTGATTTGAGTCATAAGAAAGCTCGAGTCTCCCTTTTAGCTGACTCTACGTGTATTAAACACTTTCTCAGTTGCAATCCCCTGGTCTTGATAAACGGGCTATATCTTGGCAGCGGGCAAAAGGAACCCCTTGGATGGTTGCAGTGGTCTGTTTATTTCAAAGGTATTCTCATTTCCAAACTCATTAGCAGAGAACACCCACACAGGGACAGATGCACACCCTTGGTTTTCACGGCATTCCTAAGATGTTCTTTCAGAAACCATCCTTTCCCCTGGTGTTTCTGCAGAGAAGGAGATGACTAGATGGTAGACATATTACACCTGCACCTCAGTGGTACCCGTCCTTCCATCCTCCACATTCCCCTCCAGGTGCTCCCTTCCTAGTCCTCTCGCTAGCCCCATATTCAATAGGGAAACAGGGAAAACTAAGGGTGATAGCAATTCTTGTCCTGTGAATTCTGCCCTCTCGCCCTCTGTCAATGTATCCAGCAGCACTGCTCAGAATGTCTAGGGACTAATCTATCACCCCTTCAAGTGCACAGGTTAGGAGGTGGATAATAACACGTGTCCCTTAAAAATTATCAATAATTTTGATTATCTTCAAAATTTAAGGTCGAGAATGCTAAGATGGGAAGGATCTGCCAGGCCCACCGCTAGGCAGTGGTGCAGGGCATTAAATATCACAATCAAGATCCTTGCTCACAAGGAGCAGGAACTCCACATATAAAATGTCTGAATTTTAGATTTTCAAGGTGTGTAAACACGTTAAACCACACACAGGTATTTTTTGGTATGGTGCAACTGAGATTTTTAAATGCCTAGTATTTGCCTATACTTCTTTATATTTAGTGTATCATGCCTTTTAGATCAATGCAGAAATTAAAAAGAACACTTCTGACCAGAGGTGGGCAGAGACCCATCTTAAGTAGGACAGAATATCCCCAAATTTGGCTCTGAAAATAAGCAGAGGTGGCCTAGCAAGGTCGCGCTTTAAAACAGTGGTAAGCAACAGTCCTTAACCTCTCTGATCAGAAATACAGGTCTTATGTGAAAAGAAAAAAGGAAAACAAAAGGTAAAATCTCCAGAAAGAAGGCAAACGCCTGGAGCATCTGGGACTGCCTTGTTAAAACACAGCCTTGGGAATGCTGGGATGTACTTTATTGCAGGGATGGCACAGACGTCTAATATATCTAACTATAATCACATAGCTACTGCTTCTTTGAGTTCCACATTGGGCAATATTAAACAGAAAAAGAAAAAACATTCTTCCAAGGAGGTCATTGACTACAAAGTAGGTACTTTATATCCTCCTCAAAAATCAATTCTCCTTCAAAGCTAATGTGTCCACCCAACCCTCTAATCACAGGGTTGGTTCTCCTGGCGACCAGCCCCATTCCGAAGCAATCTACAGACCCATCAGGGTCATTACCATAAACTCAGACGCAGTTGTAAGTGGCTTATTATGAATAGAAAAGATGGTCCTCTCACCCCATCTCCTAGGAAATTACAAGGGCTGTGGGAACTGTGCAAAGAACCTGGGATGAAGGTCAAATATATATTTCTCAGGATGTTGCAGTATCACACCGCTGTTTAGCACGACAGCAGCTCGAAGCAAGAAGCCTTCCTCGGAGTCTAGTAGGAATGAACACACCACGTCGCGATATTGAGATTCAGGCGTCACGTTTAGCCTACAGTGGGAAACATGAAACTCGGGACCTAAAGATTGGCTTTCTTCTTATCCCACCCTAACAACATCCAAGCAGAGTCAGTGTGCTGGGCACTGCGATGTAACATCAAACAAAACTCACGTGCTCAAGGACCCTGTTTACTCTGTGGATCAACAATGGTGGTAAGAAGCACAACAAATTGTAACTTCTTTTTTTTTTTTTTTTTTTTCCAGATGGAGTCTCGTTCTTTTTCCCAGGCTGGAGTGCAGTGGTGCAGTCTCGGCTCACTGCGACCTCTGCCTCCCCAGTTCAAGCGATCCTCCCACCTGAGCCTCCCGAGTCACAGGCACGTCACCACGCCAGGCTGATTTTTCTATTTTTAGTAGAGTCAGGGTTTCACCATGTCGGCCAGGCTGGTCTCAAACTCCTGGCCTCAACTGATCCGCCCACCTCGGCCTCCCAAAGTGCTGAGATTACAGACAGGAGCCACCGCACATGGCCCAAATTTTCTTGATAGATCTAATCAGTCAGTCAGAACAAGAATTGTTGAACACGGAACCCACCTTAAATACTAGCAGAGTGGGCAACTGTGAGATTCACGTGCTCACTGCTCACATACTATGAGGTGCCTACTCTGTGTCGCCTACTGGGTGGTGTGTTCTAAAGGGTGGAAACAAAGTCTCCCTGGCAGCCTGGCAACGGCTTGTAAATCCCAGGCCCAGCCGCCCCTGCCGGAAGGTGTCTCACTGCATTTTTTCAACATTTGGGCTCCATCAGCCACCTCCAGCCACTCACCCACCAGCACTCACATGTGCAGTCACCTGCAAATCAGAAAAATGTTCTTCTCACTTGGTCCCTGAGACAATTTAAAACTGCATGACTTATCTCCAGCATCCACGGTAACCAAACGGCTAAGCTGGCAGCGTGGGCTCTACTCAGTCCTGTGTTCCCTTGTGCTCCAGCCTGACCCCTCCTACCCTAACTCACTCCTCCCAAGCTGACCACCGGGGGCCCTGCCAGATGCAGCTATGCCCCCACCTTTAGTATTGTTTTTTGAGACAGGATCTCACTCTGCTGCTCATGCTGACCTTCACATCTTTTAAACCTCTTTTCCTCGCTCATTTCCCTTCTTCCCTCCACTGCTTCTGAAACCTGCCCAAGGTAACAGCTGGTTAATTTTAGATGAGATTGAGGAATTCTGCTTGACTTCTTCAGGTCATATATTTGCGTTTGTTGAATGCATTCTCAGCAAACAAACCGTGTGCAGTTTGCTGTAGGTGGCGCCCGTTCCAGCACACACAAGCCATGAGAAGTTCAGAATGCAAACAGGGCGGAGGCAGCACAGTCAGCGGTTAGCACCAGCTCCGGAAGCAGGTGATTTGGGTTGGAATCTGCCCCACAGCTTACGAGTTCTGCAGTTTCTCCTCTCTG
The DNA here is from genome assembly GCF_007565055.1 of Rhinopithecus roxellana. Lineage (NCBI taxonomy): Eukaryota > Metazoa > Chordata > Mammalia > Primates > Cercopithecidae > Rhinopithecus > Rhinopithecus roxellana. The sequence goes on along the minus strand of NC_044550.1, from coordinate 103,948,197 downwards.
TGCTCATCTGCAGCTGAGAGCCATAACACCTGACTCAGAGGATTGTTACAAATATTAGATGAACTGATACAGGTAAGGAGCTGAAAACAGTTCCTGCTAAGAACACAGTCAATGTCACTTCCTATGTTACTATCAGCAAGACCCATGACCTACTTTGTGAGGCCCAGTACAAAATAAAAATAAAAATGTTCAAACATCGTCAAGTATTTCAAGACCGTAGCCACAAACCATTAAATCAGGTACAGGGCCCTGCTAAGCACAGAGCACTTGTGAGTGAGAGCACGGCCCACACTCGCACCACCAATCCTGCCTCCCAGGTTTAGCACAAAAACACATCATTGCCCTAAGATCCAGGGACGCTTCTGGGCGATCACTGAGAAAAACAAAATCCTGGAAACCCATCTTTTGTTTGCCTCTGTGAGAGTGAGACTGGCAGGAAAACACAGGCAGCACTTCCCAAAAATACAAATAAAACTGCCCACTGCGGTGGCTCACGCCTGTAATCCCAGCAGTTTGGGAGGCCAAGGTTGGTGAATTACCTGAGGTCAGGAGCTCAAGACCAGCCTGGCCAACATGGCAAAACCCTGTCTCTACTAAAAACACAAAAATCAGCCGGGCGTGGTGACGTGCCTGCTACTCAGGAGGCTCAGGTGGGAGAATTGCTTGAACTGGGGAGGCAGAGGTTGCAGTGAGCCGGGATTGGATGGTGGCAGGCGCCTGTAATCCCAGCTACTCAGGAGGCTGAGGCAGGAGAATCACTTGAACCTGGGAAGCGGAGGTTGCGGTGAGCCAAGATCGCACCACTGCACTCTAGCCCAGGCGACAGAGCAAGACTCCATCTCAAAATAAATTCATTAATTAATTAAATTAACTGTAATACCCCCTACCCCCAAAAAAATCCCAAAGTAGGTTCTGCAAGTGACCATAATTTGCTTTGTGATGGAAGATCAGGAACAGAAATCACTTTGCATATCACTGAAGCTGCTCTTCAGTGACGAAATCTTGTAAGAAATTCATAACCTCCTGCAAACAAAAACTTTTACGACATGAAAGGAATGTTGGGACAACAAAGTAGATTTGCAGTAAGTTTGGATTCCTTCTGAGATTAAAAAAAATATGGCTCTTTAGATTCATTTATTTTTAAAGGCATATCCTTTGCTGTTTAATTTTGTGTTTCGATTGCCTGTCAAACCACAAGAAAATAGAGCCTGAGTCCAAAGCTACATAAACCAGTTTTACTTTCACTGGCAATTATAGTTGTTTAATCTTTTTTACCAGTTTATTTTCAGCCTCTTTCTATCTTATCACTTGCAATCAAATCTCAGCAATTTTCTATACAAATGTGATCAAATGCCTTCCATTTATTTTAAAGATCTAAATTCTGATGAAATAAGACTATGTGATCAATACAAATAGTGTCCTGTATTCAGTCCCAGATCCTTGGTTGTAAATGATCATAGGACAGTATCTACCCAGAGGCTGAATCTCCGGATGACGGGATGGTGTCTACACAGAGGCCGAATCTCCGGACGACGGGATGGTGTCTACACAGAGGCCGAATCTCCGGACGACGGGACAGTGTCTACACAGGCCGAATCGCCAGAACCAGTTCACATTGCTTAGTACCAGATCACAAAACCTTCATGAGTCATATGACTTCTTCCCTTTTTCTTCGCTTCACATCTTAATAAAAACACATTCATTTTCCAAACTCATCATTTCCAGCAGCATTCATTTCAACCACAATTTCCTGGCCAATCTACTCATTCAGGTCCCATTTGTGGAGTTTGTATTTGAATACGCTGCACTAAAGCCAGTAATTTTTGTAGAACTGGTCTCATCTGCTACATAACCCCTGAGAAAAGGTTAATATATCCTTATACATTCTCAAGTTCCAAATTTCTTCCTATTCCATGAGCTTAAAACCGTATCCGGTAATTTCGGATCACTGGAACTATGGTTCTGTGCTGCGTCCCTCAGCTCTCTCCTATTCTCCGTGCCGTGTCCCTCAGCTGTCCCCTATTTCAGTTGACAAGAATAGCATTATATTAATTTTCAGGTTAAAAAAAAACAGACAAACTTCAAAATTTTTAATATACCTCTTATAATTCTCAAAAACTACATTTTTTTTAAAAACCTGCCTCTGTAATCAAATTATTTAAAAGTCTAATTTTTGCACTTTTAGTAAAACTAGTGCAGAAATGTGGTGTTCTATGGTCTTTAAAAATCCTCTTAGCAAGCTATTTGTATAAACAGGCTCTCCTGACTCATGATTCTTGGGCTATAAGGTGACACACCCACCCGCCTCCCATTTAATTCTTGGGCACTTCGTCTCCAACAATAAGATAAATAATAATTGGGAGATGATTTTTAAGTTTACCCAAGTGCGCTGCAATTCCGCTGGTTTCTGTACATAACTGTCAATGATGGTGAGCCAGAGACAGGACCCTGGGGTTCATTAGGAGAACTGACACCTGCCCTACAGTCACACATTCCCCCCACCCCACTTGCATGCAGTGCCATCACCATGGCTACAAGAGGGTTTATATCCTTAGTTCCAGACCACACCTACTGGCAAAGTGAATGGGGGTCCGCAGTCATGCAGGGAAAGCACAGGACTTGGAGAAGTGGTGGCCAAATGAGAAACTCAAGGCAGCGGCCCACAAATCTGTCTTCAAATCCGTGAGAGGGGCCCTTAAGGGGAAGAGAAAAAACCCATGAGAAACTCAAGGCAGTGGCCCACAAGTCTCTCTTCGAATCCGTGAGAGGAGCCCTTAAGGGGAAAAGACCATTGTCGATGAGAGTTGTTGTGTGCATCTCCCCCAGCACCCTGGGGACTCGCCGAGAACAAGGGCCTTGTTTTCCTCGCCCTTTGTGCCTGACACGGTGCTGGACACACGCTGCAGCCTGTAACTTAGGGTGACTCAATCAACAATCTTGTCTAGAGTGGGAAGTCGCTGGGAGCAGTGGTGAAATAAGACCCTGAAAAGGAAGGTTTTGTCCGCAGAGAAAGGGATGGAAGACAGGCCTTCATGGGAATAACAACAGGAGACTGCTGATCTCTGAGGGACTGATGGGAGTGACCAGGAAAAAGCAGGGAACTAGCAGAGTAATGGGAAAGGCACCAAGGACAGGTTTCTTCTGCTTTGCAGTTTTTACCAGGGCCTCCCCTTGAGGAAGGCCGTCCTCACACCGTCCTCACAGGCCCAACGCGTCTAAGGTAAAAAGGGTCTGAGTGCCCACCAGTCACAGCAAAATGGTGGCACATTAAACGTCGCGACAGTTTCAGCCGTGGGGTGTTTAATCATCACATATGGGAAGGGCTAGAATAGTTTCTGGTAGGGAATCTAGTTTTTCTTCATAATTGACGTTCACCTCTGAAGGTCTAGTCCCGATCAACAACCCCTGTAGCTGCAGCAGACACTACGGCAGAGGTTGCCTGGAGAAGAGACCCAGCAGAAGAGGTTGGTTATTGACAAGATACAATGGCCAACCTGTATTTTCAGGATGCATTGAATGCAATCACCTTCCTTAGAAATGTTTGATAAAATATGCCATCTTTTATGCTGAGAAAAGAATTCAGACACAAATGAATACATATTGTACGATTCCATTTATATGAAGCTTGAAAACCAGCAAAACCAATCTATAGTGACACAAAGCAGTTGGTGATTTCCTGGGGCTGAAAAATTACTGGGGAAGACTGACTGACAAGGGGCAAGAGGGAACTCCCAGAGTCACACAAATGTTCCACATCCTGGGCACACCAGCACACACGTTTGTCAAACCATACTGAACTTGATCTTTAAAATGTAGGCCTTTTATTGTATATAAATTATATACCCCAAGCTGTCTTTACTTAAATTTAGAATGTGAAACCCTTCAGAAAGTTCTAAAAGTTCTGCACAATTAGTACTGAACACTAGGATCTACGTGGGTAACCAATCCTACACAGCTCAGCGCAGGACAAACAGAAAGGTTATCCTGCAACATGCAATCTAGATGACGAAGAAATGACGTACCTCAGAGACCTCTCTTTTCCCCCAGTTCTGGCTTTGATTTTCATGACTTACGAAGTAAGGAAGATTCGGAGTGAATACCACACACACAAATACATTTAGTTCGTTGAATATTAACATTTTACCATAACCATAATGTACATTTAGTTTGTTGATTATTAATGTTTGTTTCCTGTATGAAAAAAATGTATGCATATATAGTTTTCGTTCTACATCTAGGTTCATTCATTCTATCTACTGGTCCTTTTGTTGCCTTTTAAAATCTGGTGAAGGAATTTATAAGATGACTGTCTAGACCAGAGGAACTCAACTGACAACAGAAGCGATGATTCTGGCAGCCTTACGCTTTACAGACGGGTGTCTCGCAAGGTCTTGCTCCTGTCAAGGGGTGAGTTGCTTCATGTCTAGGACAAGCCCAAAGTATCCTGAACCAAACAGCACTTACAGGGTCTCCCTGTCTCTAGGCAGCAAAATGTTTTTGTTTGTTGGTGTTTTTATTTTTGTCTACAAATGTGTCCGTTTTTGTCTAATCTATAGACCATTCTTTACTGAACACCAGGAACAAGGCATCTTTCAGATGTGGCAGAGCTCAGTGCAAAAGCACTGACCTGACTGGTAATTTGGAGACTTGGGTTCCAATACTGGTTCATCATTAACCAGAGGCATTGCTTCAGGCAAGTCAAGGAACCTCTTTAGATCTAATCTGTAAACTAGGGGAAAAAGAATAAATGAAATATAAGAAAAGATTCCTTTAGCTATAGAAGTTTATGATTCTATATGTCAAAACCCCCAGAAAATCTTAGACATCACCTAGACCTTTAAAGATCAGACTTCCCTAGGAAGGGATTCAGGACCCCTTAGGACACGTATAAACCCACAACAATAGACCCCATATGCCTGGAGGCTTAACTGGCCCAGGTTGTTGCAAATGACCAAGCTTCTTTCTCTGATACGGCTGAATGGTATTTCACTGTGTGTGTGTATAGATCATGTTTTATTTATCCAATCATCTGCTGAGGGTCGCTTAAGTTGATACCATAACTTGGCTATTGTGAATAGAGCTGCAATAAACACGGGAGTGCAGACGTCTCTTTGGTGTAGATATGGTTTTTGTGTCAATACACAGAAGCAGGATTGCCAGGTCATATGGTAATTCTATTTTTAGTTTTTTGAGAAACCTCCGTACAGTTGTCCATAAAAGTTGTACTAATTTACATTCCCACCAACATAGTACAAGAGTTCTCTTTTCTCCACATTCTCACCAAAATTTTTAAATCTCTTCTCTTTTTTTTTAATAGTCATGTTGAGAGGTGTGAGGTGCTGTCTCATTGTGGTTTTAATTTGCATTTCCCTAACGATTAGTGATAGAGTTTTTCCTTTTTACATATATTTGTAGGCTATTTGCATATCTTCTCCTGAAAAATGTTTATTCAGGTCCTATGCCCACTTTTTTTAATTAGTCTTATTTGTTTTCTTTCTACAGAGTTGTTTGAATTCCTTATGCATTTTGGATATTAGCTTCTTATCAGATGTATGGTTCGCAAATATTTTCTCCTAATTTGTAGGTTGTTTCTGTTGTTTCCTTTGTTATACAGAAGCTTTTGTATTTCATGAAATCCCATTCATCTTTTTGCTTTTGTTGTCTGTGGTTGTAGAGTAAAATTAAAAACATAATTGTTTTTAATTATGATGATTGGATAAATAAAACATGGTCTGTACACACACAGTGAAATACCATTCAGCCGTATAAGAGAAAGAAGCTTGGTCATTTGCAGCAACCTGGGTCAGTTAAGCCTCCAGGCATATGAGGTCTATTGTTGTATTGGGTTTATACGTGTCCTAAAGGGTCCTGACTCCCTTCCTAGGGAAGTCTGATCTTTAAAGTGCCAGGTGATGTCTAAGATTTTCTGGGGGTTTTGACATATAGAATCATAAACTTCTATAGCTAAACTATAAATGAATGTCAGGTAGTTTTCTCCCTGTTTTCTTCTAGTAGTTTTACAGTTTCAGATCTTATGCTTAAGTCTCTGACCCATTTTGAGTTAATTTTTTCACATGATATGAGAAAAGAGTTCAATTTAATTCTTCTATATATAGATATCAAATTTTCCCAAAAAAATTTATTAAAGATATTATTCATTTTATATTGTGTATTCTTGGTACACTTTTCAGTTTTGATCCTTTGTATTTATTTAGTTTTATAATTGATCCTTTGCAGAACCTGGAGAGGTGCTTGTGGTTTTAGACTTGGCTGATTGCCTTCCGAACTCTGATTCTGTTACAAATTGTTAACTGAATCCAGAGGTTTATTTGACAAGAATATACCTTGTAGTGTGTTCTCCCATCAGGAATCACGTACTATCTGGTTGACTCTCCCTATCTGTTTTATGTTGACGGTCTTTAATGCTCAATGCCTAGATCAGGGGTCAGCAAACTCAAGCCACTGGCCAAATTCTGACAATCATCTGTTTTATTTGGTCTATGAATGCAGCCAGACTCATTTATTTAATAATTATCTATGGCCACCTTATTGGAAATCAACTGATCATACATGTGTTGGGTTGGCTTCTTCCTTGGCTGTCTGATTCATTCATTGACGTGTCTATTTTTCTTTTTTTGTTTTTTGATGTGTTTATTTTTATGGCAGTACTAAGCTGCTGTAGCAGTATAGTTTGAAATGAGGTAGTGTGATGCCTACAGCTTTGTTCTTTTTACTCATGATTGCCTTGGCTATTCAAGGTTTTTTGCAATTCCATGTGAACTTGTAGTTTTTTTTTTTTATTTCTGTGAAAATGGCATTGAAATTTTGACAGGGATTGTATTGAATCTGCATATTGCTTTGGGTAGTAAGTACATTTTAGCAATATTAATTCCTCTAGTTCACAAGCATGGAATATCTTTTTACATCTCTTCACTTTTAGTTGATATGTGTTTTTAAAACTGAGGTGAGTATCTTGTAGGTAGCATATAACCAGGTCTTGTTTCAATCCATTCAGTCACTCTGTCTTTTTATTGGAGCATTTGATACATTTACATTAAATGTGATACATTTACATTAAAATGGAAGTGGTAAGTCCTTACCATTCATAATTATGTTACACGAATGTCAAGGTAATTACGAATGTGAAGGACTTACTACTTCTATTTTGTGAATTGGTTTCTGATTGTTTTGTAGATACTTTGTTTCCATCTTCCTTTCTTTCTGTTTTCTTTTGTGGTTTGATGATTTTCTTCAGTGGCATACTTTGAATTCTTTCTATTTTTATCTTGTGGGCCTACTGTTCATTTTTGCTCTGTGATTAGTATGAAGCTTACGCAGAACATCTTACAACTTACACGTATAGCAGTCTATTTAGACAGTTCATATAACTGTTAGCCTGTAACAGTTGTACATAGTCAAAGTCACACAACCCTCCACCTTTATCTCCCAGATATTTTATGTTTTTGATGTAAGAATTTACATTATTTTACAGTATCTACCTCTTGAAAATGTATTTTAGCTAAGTTATTACTAATAATTTTGTCTTTTAACCCCATACTAGGAATAAAATTGCTTTACACATCAACATTATAGTCCTAGGGTATTCCACATATGACTCTTTATTATGCCATTGAGTTTTGTGCATTTGTACATTTTCTGTTAATAATTATTGGCCTTTTATTTCAGCTTAAGAAATTCCCTTTAGCAATTCCTGTAAGGCAGGCCCAGTGATGATGATCTCCTTTGGCTTTGGTTTGTCTGGGAAAATTTTTATTTCTCCCTTGTTTCAGAAAGACAGATTTTCTGAGTAAAATATTCTTGGTTGGCTATTTTTATTTTTCCTTCAACATTTTGAATCTATCATCCCATTCTTTCCTGGCCTTCAGGGTTTCCATTGAGAAATCTGGTGAGAGTCTATTGAAACTACTCTATGTGCTGTGTTGCTTTCTCTGTCTTGCCGCTCTCAGAATTTTTTCTTTGTCTTTTATTTGTGATAGTTTAATTATTATGTGTCTTGGTAACTCCTCTTTGAGTTGAATTTGACTGGAGACCTCTGTGCTTCATATACCTGGGTATTGGGATATACCCTCATATTATGAAAATTCTCAGCTGTTATTTCTTTAAATATGCTTTCTTACCCTTTTTTATCTTTCTTCTCTTTCTGGAATTTATATTATGTATATATTCAGTCTGTTGAGGGTGGCGCATATTTCTGCAGACTTTCTTCATTCTTACTTTTTTTAATTTTTGCCACTCTGATTGGATAATATCAAATGTTCTGTCTTCCAGTTCACTGATTCTTCTTCTAGCTTGATCAAGCCTGCTGTGGGAGCTTTCAATTGCATCTTTTCAGTTCAGTCATTGCGTTCTTCAAGTCTTGAATTTCTATTGGTTTTTAAGAATTATTTCTATTGCATTGAAGTTCCCATTTTGTTCATGTATTGTTTTCCAAATTTCATTTAATTTTCTATCCCTATATTATTGTAGTTCATGATCTTCTTTAAGAGGATTTTTCTAAACCCTTTGTCATTTTATAAATTGTCCTTTCCTTGGGGTTCACTGTTGAATCTATTTTAGTTGATTTTTCTTTCTGGAGGTGTCATAATTTCCTGAGTCTTTGTTATCCTTGTGAGGATGTTATCTTTCTATCCTTACATTCGTGTCTGCATATTTGAGGTGACAGCCACCTTCCCCAGCTTTGGCAGGTGTTCTTTGACAGGAATAGTCCTCACAGTTTAGTGTAGCCTGTGGTTCTGAGTGGGTCCACTCATAACAACCCTGAATATGCGGAGCTTCTTTGGGGGCTATTTCATTGATGGCATGCTGCCTTTTCTGTGAGTTTGAGTGGAGCAGCTGGCTGGGACCTGCTTCCCAAGCAAGACCACTAAGCTGAACTCTGCGATCAGGATGGACTGCTGGATGGGCACTGCAACTTGCCTCTGACTAGACTGATCCATTAAGTGTAGTATTCTCTGACCAGATGGTCCCTCAATTTAAAGTCAGCAGTTAAACAGGGTTGCAGGAAGCACTCTGCGGTTAGGTGGAGTCACTGACTAGGATGATGGGACCACCTACTGTGCTTGGTAGAAATGCAGTTGAGGTTTGCCTACCTGCTTAGGTGAGGTCTTGGGGTGGGCTTTGAGACTAGGCTGTGCATTAAACTCCTGGGTGTGCGAGGTCAAGCCCCAGCTCTTTGCTGAAGTTTGCTGTGGTGGTTGTCCCCTTCGTTGGGTGGGGTATGGGTGTGGGCTTTGAGGCCATGCAAAGTACTATTTAAACACTCCTCGGTGGGGCCAGGTATGGTGGCTCGCCCCTATAATCCCAGTACTTTGGGAAGCTGAGACAGCAAGATTGCTTGAGCCCAGGAGTTCAAGACCAGCCTGGACAACATAGTGGGACCCCATGGCTACAACATGTTTAAAAATTAGCTAGGTGTGGTGGTGTGCACCTGTAGTCCCAGCTGCTTGGGAGGCCGAGGCAGGAGGATCACTTGAGCCCAGGAAGTCAAAGCTACAGGGAGCTGTGACCAGGCCACTGACGTCAGCCGAGGTGACATGGTGAGGCCCTGTCCCAAATGATAGTGGTAACAGTGATACACTCCTGAGTACGGCAACACTAGCCCTGGGTCTTTGCCAAAACTTGCTGCAGTGGTTATCTCGCTCCCTGGACATGTTCTCAGGGCAGGGTCTGAGGTTGGTCATCTGAGGATTCAAGCCAGGCAGAACTTCCCACCACTTCTGAGAGTGACCAGCTCAGATCTGCAGGTGGGTATGGGGTTAGCTGGTACTATTGATTTGGTGTTACTGCTGGCAGGTGCACAGAGCTACAACCAGGATCTGTCTGCTTGTCACTGTGGACTCTGCCTCCTCGCTTTGCTTCTATCAGACCCAAGGTGGTCCAGCCACACCACTTCCCTCTATTCCCCCTGAGGTGAGAATCAGACCCAGGGTGGTCCAGCCATGCCATTTCCCTCTATTCCCCCTGAGGTGAGAATCAGACCCAGGGTGGTCCAGTCATGCCATTTCCCTCTATTCCCCCTGAGGTGAGAATCAGACCCAGGGTGGTCCAGCCATGCCACTTCCCTCTATTACCCCTGAGGTTAGAATCAGACCCAAGGTGGTCTAGCTACGCCATTTCCCTCTATTCCCCCTGAGGTGAGAATCAGACCCAGGGTGGTCCAGCCATGCCACTTCCCTCTATTCCCCCTGAGGTGAGAATCAGACCCAAGGTGGTCCAGCTACGCCATTTCCCTCTATTCCCCCTGAGGTGAGAATCAGACCCAGGGTGGTCCAGCCACGCCATTCCCCTCTATTCCCCGAGGTGAGACCAGAGTGGGGAGCATCTCAGAATGCTAAGGCAGCTCCATGTCTGCCTCTGATTCTCTTTTTGCTCTGTGGGAACAGTAGTTTCTGGGGAATTCTATCCGTGAGGTGCTGTGCTGACTTAGGAGGAGGAGGAGTGACATGGTCAACATGGGATTGTTTTTCTTACCCTTTAACGTAGTGTTTATTCCACTCTGGACCACACAGCTGACTCTGGCTTATTCCCACATGTTAGGGTTTTCACCAAGGTATTCTTGTCTGCAGGTGGTTGCTAGCTGAACTTTCTGTGTGTGGCAGGGGGCAGGAGATGGTAGCGAAGCCTGGGTCCTCTTATTCTGCCATCTTGCTGGTGTCACTCCAAATCACAATTATCAATTTTGCTGAATGCAAGTTACAACCGTAAAAACATTTCCAGAATTTTGAGAGCGTGTAACATTATTAGACCGTAAGTCTCTAACAGATTTAAGGACCATCCACAGTATTCCGTAAGGAATAGATCAAAATGTCATTTTAGCAAAGTGGCATTTCCATGTGTGGTCGCCTATGTGTTTTCTTACTTTCTTCAACACTGTTGCAAAGTTGACCTACTAAATGAGGCTATCGAGAATGGGTTCTTTTTTTAATGGAGTGGCAAACGTAGTAGCTGTTTCTTCCATTGTATTCTCTCATAACTCTTTAGGCTCTGGAGCCACAATTATTTGTAACATGTTTGGATTTATAGAATTGCACTCTTCATAATTTACCTGTCTCAGGGCACAAGTACAGAGAAAGCAGTCAGGAAATAAACATGGTCTAAAAGATGAATTTCCAGTCTGCTCTGAGGGTCAGTAAGCTAGCCCTCTGCCAAACCAAGGCAGGTAGAGAATTCTGTGATGAGGCCTGAAGAACCACATGCTAGAAGAAATTTTGTACATTGTTACCTAGAAGATCCCAAATGACCCTAAATATTGCCTGTAATTAAGCACAAAATGACAAGTTTATGCTAATGTTTTAAAGAAAGCACATGCTTTAGAATACATTTAGTGAATGTTTCTGCTCACTTGGTATAAGCAGAGTATTGAGTTTGAACACTGAATCAACCTAGTCATTAAGTATTTAAGCAGTACTTGCTGTAACTGGTGAAATAATACTGATTGTACTAACATACGACATTTCAAGTGTATTTCAAGGTGTGACTCTGCTTCAAGGAAGGGTAGTTGCTTTTTCAATACTGTGGCATTTATTATTAACCTGTCAGAACAGCTGCTTCAATAAGAATGACTGGAACAACGTGTCTAACACTCTGGCCTTAATATAAAAACAACTTGAAAATAGGTATTTCTCTTTTTGTATCCATCCTTCTAATTACAAGTCTAAAAAATGTGTTTTCCTTTCTTCAAAAATATTTATTCCATACCCACCTCTGTGCTGTTCACCAGGAAACAGAGCAGAGCAAAACAGGCACATCACTACCTGATGGGGGTATAGTCTGGCAGAGAAGACAGACATTTCAAAATCATCTTACGAACAACATGCATATTCTAGTCATAATCTGTGATAAATGCAATGAAGGCAAAGTGCAGAAATAAAAATAAGGGGCATAATTTAGAGACGGACGAGGGAAGCTGTTATGAAACAGATCTTCAAGGAAGTCAGATCTGATAAGTAGTAGTTACTCAAGCAAAACTCAGGTGAGTCTCTTAGGCAGAGGGATCAGCACATACAACATCCCTGGGTCAGGCAAGAGCTTAGCTTGTTCAAGAAATTGAAAAAAGGCCAGTGAAAGCAATGACAGCAACCTGAAGCTCAAAAGCAAAGAGCGGAAAGATGAAACTAGGCAATGCTAATGAGCTTTTACTTTATACTAATTATAAGGGGAAGTGTATTTGTTCTGCAATGTCAATCAGCTCGCTTCCAGGCCTCCCTACGAAAGCACTTGTGTTTCCGTTTCCTCTGGTCTGCTGTACTACTTTTCTTCACTAGTTCATTCATTTACTAGTGGGCAACCATAACAAAACTCACAAACTGGGTGGCTTCAAACAACAGGAATTTATTCTGTCTCAGTTCTGGAAGGCAGAAGTCTGGAAGCAAGATGACAGCATGGTTGACTCCTACTTGGGGACTCAGAGAGAGGAGCCGTCTCCTGCCTTCCTCCCAGCTTCTGACAGTTGCCATCAGTCCCTGGCGTCCCCGGGCTTGTGGCATTGTCAGTCCAACCTCTGCCTTCACGGTCTCATGGCTTCTCCTGGAGTGTCTCCGTCTCTGTGTACACATTTCCGTCTTTTGGATACTACTGTGGGCTAGGGCTCATCCTAAGCCAGTATGAGCTCGTTACCTTGATGATATCTGCAAAAATCCTATTTCCAAACAACGTCATAGTCAAGGTACCCAGGGTTAGGATTTAAACAAGTCTTTTTGAGGGATGCAATTTCATCACTAAGAGAAAGCTATTGAAGAATTTTTACCAAGGGAGTGAAATTGAGGCAGGAAAACAGGGTCTGGAGGAGGGAACTTAAGGCCGATTTATGCTGAATCAAGGAAAAGCACCAGGGTGTGGGTTCAAGGGATCTGAGGCCAATTGGTGCTGATTTCTCAAAGCTGGATCAAAAGGAGGACACCTGGGTCTGGGGGCAGGGAACCTAAGGCCAGTGAACATGAACTTCCTAAAGCTAAACCGAAAGGGGAAATCCCATCTCTCCACACGTTCCACACCGAGCAACAGAGGATCAAATCTCCCTGCAGTCCTCCTGCTTCCAACACGCCTCAGATGGAAAGGGAGAGGGCCTTGACTGGCCAAGCACGGGCCACCCCTCCAGCTGCAGAGGCCACCAGCTCACCTCAGCCCTTAATCAGCCAGGGTCCAAACCCTTCATCCAGACAAGAGGCAACTGACAGGAGCCTCAGCAGGGTACTGCAAACCCAGAAAACGGGCCCCTGCCCACCCTGTGGAGGGCTGTCTTGCTTCAGTGAGTTCAGCTTTGTTCTTTGTGTCTTTGTGTCAAAGAAATCACTGCTTTGTTCCTGTGTCTCATTCCTTGGTTGCTTTGTGGGTTTTGTCCAATTCCTTGTTCAAAACACCAAAGAACCTGGACAACTGACAACATTCGAGGCCCTCCTTCCAGTAACAATATGATCCTATTTTCACTTAACATCACTTTGGCTGCTTGCCGGAAAATGGATTGGAAAGAGGCTAAAGAAGAGGGTGAGACGGACTGAGAGACTGTTTTGTATTTTGGATTCCATCTTGGTAAGAGTTTTCTGAAAAGTTTTCGCCATATACAATATATAGAAATAAATATTATATAAATAAATATTTCTAAATCTTTAAAACATTTAGCTAGGCAAGAAATAATAGTAACATAATTAACTTTAAAGGGCATAAAAATATTCACAGGCCAAAAAATAAAAAGAAGACTTGAATTCCGAATGGTGAACTATCACTGCGACTGTGGAGTGATCAGGCAGCAGCCTCTGGGCCTGAAGGCGTGCATTTCGCATGGTACAGGGGGCTGGAGGAGAGGCATGATCTCAGCCCGAAGAGGAAGTTACAAGTAAGGTCTACGAATAAAGCCAGCGCCCATAAAATTGATGTAAATGTTTATATACTTTATATAGATTATATAGAAAGATATATAATGACTGGGCGTGGTGGCTCACACCTGTAATTCCAGATGTTTAAAAAGATGACAAAAGATGACCAAAAAATGCCATTCTTAGTTTGGACTCAGAGTGACAAAAATAGATGATTTTCATGACAATAACTACAGAGTTGACACACTCTGTAGTTGGGTTTAAAATCATACTACCTGGTAATTCCAGGAAAGTTCAAACCAAGAAGCTGTTTTATAGAACCTGGACTCTGTTATGCTTTGGAATGCTCACGAAACAAAAACACAAATTCTCTGCAGAAGGTGCACCCTCAACCTAAACCTTGACAGGTTCTTGCACATAAAGCCCAGACATTTAAATGTGAGCTTAATCCAAAATATATTTTTAAAAAAGCAAAATACAAGAGTTAGCAGAAACAACCAACAGCAGAAATAAACCACCAAGGACTTTCAAGTATAAAAATATTGGATACAAACTATAAAATAAGTATTTTTTAAATTATTCAAAAAAGAAATTGAAATTACGAACTAGAAACAAAATGCTATACCAAAAAAATCAGGCTATTTGAAAAAGAATCAAAAAGAACCTCTCAAACAGAAAATGTAATCACTCAAATTAAAAATTCCATAGGTAAGATAAACAAAAAATTAATGTAGCTAAGAAAATAATGACTGATAGAGAAATTACTAGAAGAAAGCTCAGAGGCATAATGGAGATAATGAAATGCAAAATATGAAAGAAGGTTAAGATACATGAAGAGCAGCCCTCAAAGACACAACAGGTTCTGAAGAGTGGCCAGAAGGTGAGGATTGGCTGGGCATGGTGGCTCACACCTGTAATTCCAGCACTTTGGGAGGCCAAGGTATGTGGATTGCTTGAGCCCAGGAGTTCAAGACCAGCCCAGGCAACATAGCAAAACCCCATCTCTATAAAATTAAAAATTAAAAATTAAAAATTAAAAATTAAAAAAAAGGAGGTGAAGATGGAGAAGAGAAACCAAACATTCCTAAGCAGATCAGATGAAAAGAAACCCACATCTAGGCACAAACTTCAACTCCAGGCCACCAAAATTTTAAAAAAAATAAAGATCTTAAAAACAGCCAGAGTAAAAACTTTACCTTCCATGAAATAGCAGTTATATGAAAAACAATTTTTCCCAACAGTATCAGTGGATCCGGAACAAAGCCCTAGCCTAAAATTCTGACAGAAGACAGCATCTCTCTCAAGATGTTTGCTCAGCAAACTATTGCGTCATAATTAGGACACAATAAATGCATTTTAGGCAAGCAGAATCTGTGTTTAATATAATCAGACTCTTGCCAAAGGAATTACCAAAGGAAAAACTTCAGATACAAGTAAAATGATTCCATAAAAAGGATCTGGGATGAAAAAAATGAATAATAAACAAGGAAACTGGTATAAATGAAATAGTAAAAACAGTGTAAATATGTGGAGGCAGAATCTAAATAATGCACAAAAATACAATGTGAAGCAGGAGGCAACTGATGAGAATTAAGATACAACATTGCTAGGGAGGAGAACAGATTCATTTTGGATTTTATTAAGAGCAACCATAGAATGATTAGAAAAAGGATTTGTGGCTTCCAAACGAGTAGAGAGGGTAAAAATAATTTTAAAATCAAAATTTAGTCAAAAAAGAGAAAGAAAGAGAAAGAAAGGAAGGAAGGAAGGAAGGAAGGAAGGAAGGAAGGAGGAGGAGGGAGGAGGAGGGAGGGAGGGAGGAAGGAAGGAAGGAAGGAAAGGAGGAAGAAGGAAGGAAGGAGGAAGGAAGGAAGGAAGGGAAGGGAAGAAGGAAGGAAGAGGAAGGAAGGGAGGAAGGAAGGAGGAAGGAGGAAGGAAGGAAGGAAGGAAGGAAGGAAGGAAGGAGGAGGAAGGAGGAGGAAGGAAGGAAGGAAGGAAGGGAGGGAAGAAGGAAGGAAGGAAGGAAGGGAGGAAGGAAGGAAGGAAGGAAGGAAGAAGGAAGGAAGGGAGGAAGGGAGGGAGGGAGGGAGGGAAGAAGGAAGGAAGGAAGGAAGGAAAAGAAAAGAAAGAGAGGGGAGGGGGAGGGAGGGAAAGAAGAAGGGGAAAGAAGGAAGGAAGGAGAGAAAGAGGGAAGGAAGGAGAGAGGGAGGAGAGAAAGAAAGAGGGAAAGGGAAAGAAAAAAGGAAAGAAAAGGACAACATAGTAACAGGAGGAAAACGTAAAGCACAAAACTAGATGATGACAATAAATCCAACTCTAAAAGAAATCATACAAAATATGTGGATCAAAATCATCAATTTAAAAACAAAATTTTAGACCCAGTCTTTAATTCAGTAGCATATTATTTATAAGTGACATTTGAAACACACAAGCTCCCTCTCTCCTCCCAAGAAACTAGATTAGATGATAAAAGGCAGGAAAGAGAATGAACCTCTGTTTATAACCTACTGTAATGTACCTTTTCATAATTTAAATTATGTCTCAGAGTTAGATTTTATTATTTCCATATTGCAGACTGGGGAATTGGGGTGCAGTGCTTAAGGGCCATACCCAGTCACACTTGGTAGTAATTTGCAAAGATCTGTAAAGACTGGCTCTTGCTGACCTCAACACACTGCCATGTGCAACAAAGTGGCTTTCAGACCGGGATGGTGGAACTGAGACAGTCTTATGAAGACCAAGCAGCAGGTGAAAAGGAAACAGAGCGACTCTCTGCTGATTGTCCCATTAACTGGTTCTCAATGTTTTCTGTTTTCATGTCTTTGGGGCAGTGAACACACACACCACTGAATTCAGAAATCTTTATATTGTAAACTACTTTGTTCATTCTCTACTAAATTCACCTGGTCTATAGAATTTGAAAAGCTGCACATTTTGTTCTTTTTGATCAATTGTTTTTACTCAAAAACGTTTTTTATTCCTTTGATCAACTGTTTTTATTCAAAATGTTTTACGTAAGGAGTTCAACGTTTTAGTAAGAATGGGCTACCCTTGAGAATGGGCTCCCCATGCAGGCACCTACCTGCTCACTGGTGGGAGAATGAACATAAACATTCGTGTTTCTGCAAAGAAGAAGCCATCTCTTTCCTTCCATCTCTCTCTCCCTAAGAAAGGCAGATCAGGTCTGAAGCCCTGGCAGGTTAGCTGTGTTTCTTCTAGAAGTCAAGCCTACGATGGAGCAGTAGAAGCCAAAGGCAAGAGGAAAGAACTGGAACAGAGCTGGGCGCAGTGTGTGGCTAAGTCCACGACGTAAAAAGCTGAGGAAGCCTGATGTTTTCATTTCAATAGCTGACACCTTGCATTTTAAATAAGGCTTAATTTTTTAGGGTACAAATTGTTAACATAATACATTTTAATCTTTTTAAGATGATGCATAGTTTGATCTTATACATATAAAATTTTACTTTTTGCCTGTCTCGAACTCGCTAAGCAGCCGTTCTTCACCCTCTCTGTGTGTGTAAGCGTATGCACGTGTCTGTGAGAAGATACACGGAGAGAAACAGTAAGATGTTTGACATGACGTTCACCTAATTTCATAAGGAGAATTTCTAAGTAGTAGATTTTAGATGGTATCTGTTTTCACTTCCACTTTGGTTTTTTTTTTGAGACCGAGTCTCGCTCTGCCGCCCAGGCTGGAGTGCAGTGGCGTGATCTTGGCTCATTGCAAGCTCCACCTCTAGGGTTCACGCCATTCTCCTGCCTCAGTCTCCCGAGTAGCTGGGATTACAGGCATGTGCCACCGCGCCCGGCTAATTTTTGTATTTTTAGTAGACAGGGTTTCATCATGTTGGCCAGGCTGGTCTTGATCTGCTGACCCCGTGATCCGCCTGCCTTGGCCTCCTAAAGTGCTGGGATTACAGGCATGAGCCACCATGTACAGCCTTGAATTTCTTTAAATGAGAATGCACCTTAATAAAATTTTTTAAATAATTCATGCTTATTGTAGAACATGTAGAAAACATTAAAAAGTATAAAAGAGCAAAATAAATATAACTGCTGATTCTTTCACTGTTAACATTTTAGTGTATTTTCATTACAATCCATGTGCATGTTCAATCTGGACTCCTACTTTTTTTACATAATGTGCTTTTTCTGTGTCATTAATTACTTGGAGGCATGGAGAATGGGACTATATTCCAGGAGTCTGGAGAGTGAGGAATGATGGTGATCTGGACTCTGGTTGTGGGAGTAGAAATGAAAGTAAATGAAGAAACCTGAGAAATATTTAGAGATAAGATTGACAGAACACAGTGATGGACTTGATGTGAATTTTGAAATAACTTTATGTGTTTTATTTCCACAAATGTAAAGGTCTCATAATTTTGTCACAAATCATGCATAAAGAATGCAAGTCCAACAATATCTTCATTGGAGATACATGCAAATGTCTTACAAAGTCAGCGTTTTAAATTGTGAATTAATGTGCCAGCATATTTACTTAAAGGGCATAAAGAATAATGTTACAGGTATTATATTTTCTAATAATTTTACTCAACACTCTGAACGTACATAGTCTACCCTAAAGATCAGATAGAGATGACGGGATCTGAAAGGATACACGAGAAAAAGTCTTGGCTCTTAACCAGAGACTTCCATGGCATATTTCTGTCTTCACTACAACAATGAAGTCTATTAAAAATCCAAAACTGAAGCAAATTCACCTTTTTATACTGCTTCAATAATTGTGTTTTGAGGGTCTTTGCTACATGCTTGTAATATATTATACTTTCAAAGCTATCTGACTGATCTATGAAGAAACGCACGTGTCCTGTGCATCACAAAAGCACATTTGGATATTATTAAACAGAAAAGATAAAATATTACATAGGTCTGAAGAATTAATTTTAAAACGTTTCTTTAAGATAAACCATGTATCAACTATATCTTAAATGTCATCGCTTTGGATGACCAACTAGGCAAATTTACAGACAACCACATGGCTAAAAAGGAATTATTTTGGTCTCTTTGTCATAAACTATTATGTCCAAAGACAGCAGCAGCATCTCCATCGACCCTGCAGTGGGAAATCTGCCCTGTCACCAGTGGAATCTCCACAGGCAACAAGGGAGACAATATACTTCACACTACACATAATTCTTCAAAGAATTTTCTCATTTTGAGATCTGCTCAAAAACGATCTGCTAAATAAAATTCTAGCAATCACAGGTAAGAAAGAAGGAACTGTCAGCATTCCATCCTTCGGGCTGTAATTCAGAACTGCTGTACAAGTCACACGCTGCTCTTATCAGAAATCTGCTTCCTTAGCTTTTCTTTACACATTCCAAGCCTATCTTCACATGCACTGAGATTTCTGGGAGGAAATGAGCCCTCTAACTTATAATTATTGGTTGCTATTTTATGACTTGCCAGGTCTATGGCACTCAGAATTAAATCAGGTAGGCATGCATGCTGTGTGTCTTACCTGGCCAAGGCCCAACTCAGCCAGCCATGTGGCCCTGGGAATGGCCCCTCTGCTGATTGGCATTGGTCTGCAGGATTGATGCAGCCACCCCAGGACCTCCTGAGTTCTCAAGGTTCCTTGAAGAATTGCAGGGACTCCACTTCCTTGATTACTGGAACTGGAAGGTGCAGCAAGCTCTGCCCAGGACAAAGAGCTGGAATAGAGAGGCAACCAGGACACTCACTGGCAACAGTGTCTCCCCAGGTGAAGGTCATTGGAGGTCAAGCATCCGATAACCCTATATCATGGGGGATTTATTCATTCATTCCATAAATATTTCCTGAGGGTCTACTGTGTGCCAAGCACTACTCCCCACATCGTCAGTACAGAATAGCCAACAAAAGAGGCAAAAACACCTTTGCTCGTGGAGCCTACATTTCACATTTCACCTTTGCTCGTGGAGCCTACATTTCACATTTCACCTTTGCTCGTGGAGCCTACATTTCACATTTTGCAAGTCTTCTTGGGTCAAAAGAACCCAGAGAGAAGGGCTGCATCCCATCTCCTGAAGCACCAGAGAAGACCCTGCTGCTGCACTCTACAACAGACAGGTCCAGGAAAGAAAATTCGAGCTCCTGGTTACAAGTGATAACTAACAACAAAGACTACAGCAACTGAGATGTTATGTTCTTTCTGCAAAGCTGAATTTCTCTAGTCCTAGTAAACATAAAGCTGCACTTTTCTTAGAAAAGCCAAGGGGAAATCAGAGGATGAATAATGGGAACCCTTGCCATCTGATACGCGCCTGATGCTGCACTGCCTGTTCTTAAGAGGAGTTACCTTGTGTTCACTACCCTAGAGAAAAGAAAGAAAGAAGAGAAAACTGGGTCACAGATGCTGGGAAAGTAAGTAACAGAAAACCACAGTAACGTGAGGAGTCACTCTCAGAAAGACTTTAAATCCTCTCTCACTCTCCAGCACATGGAGGCCAAGGGATCTTTAGAAAAATCAGGGAGAAGGATAGATAATATCTCAGCACCACAGTGCTCTCAGGAACACAAGATGGAAGTGTGAGGCAAGGGCCCTATGTTTCAGCAGCCTCTACTCATTTGTAAGAAAACAAGGCTTGTTTTCTTATTTAAAGAACAAATCCTATATCCACCATCTGAGTTATTTTTGGCATCTGAAGAGGGATGGAGACTATGAGGCAAATTTGATAGAAGAAATATTTTATTTTACAACCTTGATTTGAATTTGTAAGCTTTAAATTTATCTTGACTAAATCCAAGAATAAGATTATACAACCAAAACATAGCAAAGGGCGGAGGAAGTTTTGAGGTTTTTTCCCAATTACAAAGCCTACTAGGGACTAATAATGGGGAACACGTTCTCACGGGGCTGGATTCTGCAAAACCCAGTGACAAAGAAACAAGAAAGTAAGAATTGCAGTTTACTTCCATTCTCTTTTTCCCGTTATTTTATCTTTCTTAACCTATAATATATATTATCTTGCTTCCTCTAAAAGTGAGCTCACTAAAAGTGAGCCTTCCTTTCGTGACAATTGCAGCCCAGATGTATCTATTTGGAAATTTTTTATATGAACGCAGTGTCTATATCTATATAATGTTCATTTTTGTAGTCTGTAGATCTGAATGGGTGATTAAATTAATTCTACAAATGGCTCACTTGAAATAATAAAGAGACCATTCCTTAGTATATAAGCACAAAAATTAAAGTCAATTTGCAATCTTGATCAAAGATATCGGAAGTCACAAACACGGCTGATTAAGAAAGCAAAGCAACATGAACATTCTGTAACTTGATCACAATCCATAATGAGTGTTGCCCAGAAGAGAGCCTTTTAGCAATTCAAAGGCCCCGTGTGCCTAAGAGTGAATTCCTACTTGCCCAGAGTGTACGGCTTCATTCTCAGCACAACATATAAAACGCTGGGAATGGCCCTGATTTTTGACTGTGCTGCAGAACTGCCACTGAGCCATGAGGAAGACAGCCTCACAGGAGAAACGGGAGAGCACGGCTTTCCCACGGCAAAGGGCAAGAGACCTGAACTCTGCTGTGAAGGAGGAAATCGTCACGGAAAGTCTAGAGCTAAAGTCCTCCCAAATTCTTTATCAGCTCATCCTAAGAGCTCACTGGATGGCTTCTGAGGGGGTCATTAATCCTGCTCCTCCCTCGGCAGCTCTAGTCCACAAGTATCCAGTTTCACACGCAGCTGCAAGACACTCCATTCCAGGGCCACAGTCCAGGACGCAGTCTTCACAGATTTTTTGATCAAATGGATCAAGAGTAGAGGGTCTGTCCATGAATAATAAAACATAGGGAGGAAATAAGGCCCATGGAACGGATTCTCTCGTTGGGTTGAGAATATATATACCCAAATATTCTTTTTTATTCCTTTGTAGGGGAAGAAAGGTTTCTTTTCTTCACCCATCACTAGGCCTGCGGCCGATGCTCCCGTAACAAAGTACTGATCAACGAGAGAAAAGCATACACGTTTATTTAAAAAGTTTTATGGAGCACAGGAGTCTTCATAAGAAAATGACCCAAAGAAAAAGGAAACCTTGTGTATCTTGTGCTTAGTTAGGTTTGATGAGCAGTGGATGCCATGGATGGCTACAACTGGACACAGTGGGTATGCTGTCATGGAGATGAACTGGGGGAACTTAGCAAGGCCTGTGTGTTCAGATTCTTCTCTGTCTCCCTGTGTCTTCAGAGATGAGGATGTTTCTTTCTTCTGGGTATGAGGACTGTTCCACTGAAAGGAGGTCTTATGATCTGCTTCTGGGGGGCAGAGAGTAACCTGCCTGCTTCTGCTTCTTCTCAAACGCCATGGAGTTATCTCAGCTGATGCCCTTCCTGGGAGACAAAGCCATCTTTGAGTATTTCGGGATTCCAAAACAGACTCCATTCCTTGGATTTACCAAAAGCACCAGCCTAAAGGGCCTGTCGGGAAGTTCACCAGAAAGAGAAACATATTTCCCTGTAAGGGAAGCGGCTGGATGGTCCCGCCCCAGATTCTCTGATGGGGACCTCACGTGGGATACAGCCCTGGTACAGCTCCTCTGTCTCGGTCATTAGAAGTAAGTTAAATGAAAGTGGTTTTCTGATATAGTAATTGCTTAATTGCAATTTCAACTAATTATACCCCTCAGAATCTCCTTGAATTCTAATAACTAAGTAAACTAAATGTCTACTAAGTACCTATAATTGTGCAATCAAGAGTAATAAATGAGTCCGGGCGCAGTGGCTCACACCCATAATCCCAGCACTCTGGGAGGCCAAGGCAGGTGGATCACTTGAGGTCAGGAGTTTGAAACCAGCCTGGCCAACATGGCAAAACCCGGTCTCTACTAAAATTACCAAAATTAGCTGGGCATGGTGCCAGGCGCCTGTAGTCCCAGCTACTCGGGAGGCTGAGGCAGGAGAATCACTTGAACTCAGGAGGCGGAGGTTTCAGTGAGCCAAGATCACGCCATTGCACTCCAGCCTGGGCGACAGAGGGAGACTCTGTCTCATTAAAAAAAAAAAAAAAAAAAAAAAAAAAAAGAGTAATAAGTGAATAATGTGCAATATTATTCTTTCTACAGTTTCATATGAGTTGCATTTACACATGTTCTTATGTTTCTTATGAGAATTATATAGTGTGCAATGTGTCTTTTCAACAGTGAGACGAAAATCTTCTCATGTCTCTTTCTTCTTTGGCTTTAAAAATTATTTTTTATGCTAACTAATTCATCTACATTACTACTCTGTGCTAACTAACCTAAATAGTACACTATTTTCATTTACCCAACTTTTTTATATCATTCCTGCTAACAGTTCCAAATATAAGCTGTATTCATCATCAGTTAGTTCGTGTATTCATCACGAGTTTAGGTGCTCCCCCAATGTGCTCCGACAGCACCCCCAACATCCTGCGTACGAGCTTTGATCATCCTGTATTGAAATGAGAAAATCCTGCATTTCCACTTTCTGCTAACCCCAGCACAACACGTCTGCAGAGTAGGGGCTGTGTGTGTGTCTTCCTCATCCTTAATGCAGTGGCAGTGCCTGGGACACAACACGTCTGCAGAGTAGGGGCTGTGTGTATCTTTCTCATCCTTGCAGTGGCAGTGCCTGGGATGGGTGCTCAGTTGCTGAATGGCCACAGCCCGTGTGTTCTTTCTGTAGTATGTGTCTCATTCGGAGGCTCAGCTGCTGACACAGGCCGAACTTGGACACAAAGTTCTTCCTCACCAGTCTGTTTCAAAGGACCTTGACCACGCCCCAGCACACTTGGACCCTTTCGGTATTGATTTTCAACTGCGGGTTTTCTACTCCTTGAAAGCATAACAAACAAAAGAAACTCTTTTTCAGTGAATTCTGAAACATAATTACCTTACCAGTCATGCCAGGTGAATCTCATTAAGCTCTTTTGTTGAAGTTAATGCTAATTCATAAAAGAAAGTACCCTAAATTCTGACTTTAACAAATAGGAAAGATCAAGGACTTGTCTAATTCAACTCACAAAACTGAGCCACATTTCACCTCCACGTGTTCAGCTAACTGGAAGCTTCGGTGCCTTTCTTCAAATGGCATGGGCTCACTTTGTGTCTGTGTCACATTTAGGTAATTCCGGCAATACTTCAAAATTTATCACTGTATTTGTTATGGTGCTCCATGGTCAGTGACCTTTGACGTTACTGCTGTGTTCTGGGCACCATGAGCTGCATCCATGTACGATGGCATGCTTAACTGACACATGTTGTATGGACTCTGACTGCCTCCCCAACCGGCTGTTTCCCCATCTCTCTTCCTCTCCTTGGGCCTCCCTATTTTCCGAGACTCAACAATATGAAAATTAGGCCAATTAATAATCCTACAAGCCAATTAATAATCCTACAAGCCAATTAATAATCCTACGGTGGCCCGTACCTGTTCCTGTAAAAGGAAGAGTCTCATGCATTTCTCACTTAAAATCTAACGCTAGAAATGATGAAGCTTAGTGAGGAAGGCATGTCAAAAGATGAGACGGGCTGAAAGCTAGGCCTCTTGGACAAAACAGGGAGCCAAATTGTGAACGCAAAGGCCTAGTTCTTGAAGGACGTTAATCCAGTGAGCACACTGTGGTAAGAAAGTGAAACAGCGTTGTTGTTGGTATGGAGAATTTAATGGTCCAGATAGAAGGCCCAACCAGCCAGAATAATCCTTTACGCCAAATCCTAATTCAGAGGAAGACCTTGACTCTCTTCAGTTCTATAAAGGCTGAGAGAAGTGTGGAAGCTGCAGAAGAAACGTTTGAAACTAGCAGAGGTTGGTTCATGAGGTTTCAGGAAAGAAGCCCTCTTCCTAGCGTAAGAGTGCAAGGTGAAGCGGGAAGTGTGATGGAGAAGCTGCAGCAAGTCACTCAGAAGATCTAGCTCAGATCATTGATAAAGGTAGCCACACTACACAATCGATTTTCAGTGTAGATGAATCAGCCTTCTGCTGGAAATGCATGTTATCTAGGACTTTCACGGTTAGAGAGAAGAAGTCAGTGCCTGGCTTCAAAGCTTCAAAGGACAGGCTAAGTCTCATGACGGGTTAATGCATCTGGCGACTTTAAGTTAAAAGCCAATTTGCCCTTACGATTCCGAAACTTCCAGGGCCCTTAAAGCTTATGCTAAACCTACTCTGCCTGTGCCCTACAAATGGAACAACAAAGCCTGAATGACAGCACATCTATTTATACTATGGTTTACTCAATATTTTAAGCTCACTGTTGATACCTACTGCTCAGAGAAAAAGATTTCTTTCAAAATGTTAGTACTCCTTGACACCTAAGAGCTCTGATGGAGACATACAAGGAAATCAACTTTGTGTCCATGCTTACTAATACAAGGTCATTCTGAAGCTCAGGGGTGAAGGAGTCATTTCAACTTCCAAGTCTTATTAGTTAAGAAATACATTTCATAGGATTGTCACTGTCATCATGATTCCTCTGATGGATTTGGGCAAAGTAAACTAAAAACCTTATGGAAGGGACTCACCATTCTAGATGCCATTGACAACATTCATGATTCATGGGAGGGGTCAAAATATCAACATTAACAAGAGTTTGGAAGAGGTTGATTAAAATCGTCATGAATAACTTTAAGCAGTTCAAGACTTCAGTGGAAGAAATAGCTGCAGATGTGGTAGAAAGAGCAAAAGAACTAGAATTAGAAGGGGAGCCTGAAGATGTGACTGAATTGCTGCATCTCATGATCAAACTTGATGAAATGAGGACTTGCTTTTTATGGATGATAAAAAAAGTGGGTTTTCTCTTTGTTGTTGTTGTTGCTTTGTTGTATTTTGGGGGGATGAAATCTCCTCCTAGTGAAGATACTATGAACATTGTTGAAACGACAATAAAGGATTTGGAATATTCAATAAACTTAGTTGATAAAGAAGCAGGAGGCTTTGAGAGGATTGACTCTATTTTGAAAGAAGTTTTACTGTGGGTAAAATGCTATCAAACAGCATCACATGCCAGAGAAATTTTTCATGATAGGAAGAGTCAATTGATGTGGCAAACCTCACTGCTGTCTTATTTTAAGAAATTGCTGGCCAGGCGCGGTGGCTTATGCCTATAATCCCAGAAATTTGGGAGGCTGAAGCCGGTGGATCACCTGAGGTCGGGAGTTTGAGACCAGCCTGGCCGACATGGTGAAACCCCGTCTCTACTAAAAATATAAAAATTAGCCAGGCATGGTGTTGGGGCCTATAATCCCAGCTACTTGGGAGGCTGAGGCAAGAGAAATCACTTGAACCCCAGAGGCAGAGGTTGCAGTGAGCCAAGATCCTGCCACTGTACTCCAGCCTGCGCAATAGACTGAGACTCCATCTCAGAAAAAAAAGAAAAAGGAATTGCCACAGCCACCCCAACCTTCAGTACCCACCACCCTGATCTGTTGGCAGCAATCAACAGAGAGACAGGACCCCCATCACCAAAAAGATTACAACTTGCTGAAGGCTCAGATGATCAGTAGCATTTTTATCGATAAATTATTTTAAATTAAGGCATGTACATTGGCGTTTATAGACATATTGAAATTGTACTCTTAATAGACCACAATATAGTATTAACATGACTTTCATGCATTGCAAAACCAAAACATTTGTGTGACTCACTTTATTGCAATGTTTGCTTTATTTCGGTAGTCTGGAACTGAACTCGCAATATTTCCAAGCTGTGCCTATAAATAGGACAGAGATATAGTGAGTCATTAATGGTCAAGAAATCTGATGATAGTAAACTAGCCTCAAGATTGAGGAAAAACTTTCCAGAAGAATTTGGGACCGTTATGGTCCTCACTCATGCGTGCAATACTAACCTGCATGCCTACTTATGCCAAGAACTATCTTAAGAGATAGAGATGCACCAATGAACAAAACAGTCTCTGCTCTCATGGAGCTTGCACAGGACAGAGTGGGAGTGGCAGCAACCAGTGAAGAAATCTGGAAGTGTGTATACATGATAGGTCAGATGGTAAGAAGTGCTTTAAAGAAGAACAAAGTAGAATAAGAAAATAGAGAGTGAGAAGGTGCCATTTGAAGTTAAATGGTCAGAAAAGAGCCTTCTTATGACAGGGTAATAATGAAGCAAAGGCCTGGATAAGAGAGGTAAGCCATGCTGCTACCTGAAGAGAAAGCATTCCAGGCAAAGGGGACCACACATGCAGAGGCCCTGGGGCAGAAGCACATCTGCCTGGTTTCTCTGAAGATTGCAATAATAGAGGGGAGCCTGATGGGAATAGAGATCAGAGAACTGTCAGGGGACAAGATGGTTTAAGACCTTCCTAGCCATGGAAGTTTTTTTTTTTTTTTTTGAGACGGAGTCTCGCTCTGTTGCCCAGACTGGAGAGCAGTGGCGCCACCTCGGCTCACTGCAAGCTCCGCCTGCCATGGAAGGTTTTAAGCAGATGGAAAACATTATTTGCCTTACGCTTTAAAACACTTACTCTGGATCACCTGAGGTCAGGAGTTTGTGACCAGCCTGGCCAACATGGCGAAACCCCATCTCTATTAAAAATACAAAAATTAGCTGGGCTTGATGGTGCATGCCTGTAGTCCCAGCTACTCAGGAGGCTGAGGCAGGAGAATTGCGTGAACGCAGGAGATAGAGGTTGCAGTGAGCCCAGATCGCGCCACTGCACTCCAGCCTGGGTGACAGAGGAGACTCTGTCTCAAAATAAATAAATAAATAAAGACTTACTCTGGTTGCTCAGTGAAGAACAAAGTGCAGGGAGCAAGAAAGAGTAAGTGGGAGAGAAGTCAGGAGGCTATTTTGATAATCCTTGAAAGCAATGATGTAAAGTGAAGCAAGGTGCACACAATGGTTGTGGCAAGGGGAGCTCAGATTCTGAACACAGTCCAACAGTGCATGCTGATATGAGGTGTCAGAGACAAAGGGGGGTCAGGGCAAGTTTCCTGGCCTAACAGCTGGTACGCTGGAGGTGCTATTTACTGAGACGGAGAAGACTGAGGAGTGTTGGGCCCAGGGGTTGAAGGTGGAGGATCAAGAATTTCCTTATGGACGTGTGATAGTTGAGTTGTCTGTTAATCTTCCAAGTGGTGATCATTAGCAGTTAATTAGATATGAGCCTAAATTTTAGAGGAGAGGTAGGAGCTGGAAATATGCGCTCATCGACCGTGCACACGTACGTGGAATTTAATGCCATCAGGCTTCCTGAGATCACAGAGGCATGAGCGCACCTAGAAAAACAGTTGAGAACTGAGACCCAGGATACTCCCTTGTTAAAAGGTAAATGTTCCTTTTACATTTTGAATTTACAGAAATGATGACACAGTAGCCAGCTGCTGAAACTCTGCTCAGTTCAGAGTAAAACAAAATTTTATCGAATCACCAAATGCCATTTAAAATTCAGAATACTTGCAGACATCCCAAATATCTTAATAAAGATGAAAGCTAAGTTCAGATTGGTGGCCTAGACTCTGCCTTCCCTGATCGTCTATTCAAAAATAACAATAATGATAATAATAAGAAGAAAATATTTATGGATCACTAGATGTGTTGCAATACACTCAAAGGTAGATTCATTTCTTTTCTACTATACCACTGTAACTATCAGTCTATAAAATAGTTTTATTAGAAAGGCACAGTCACCCTCAAGCCAACAGCAGCTTATAAATACAGGGCAAGGAGAATGGTGTGGGGAGGCTGAGAAATAATTGAGAGAACAAGTAGATATGAAGCTAACAAATAATACTGTCAACCAGAATTAGGCAGATAGGCCAGAGGCTACACAAGTGGCAGGTCAGGACAGGTAGACAGACAGAAGCCAGGAGTGAGAGGCGGGAGGTCCAAAGTGCAATAAAACACTCAAGCACCAGTCAATCCGTGGGAGCTGACAGCTGGAGGGGCATCCAGGTAGAGGAGAGGGAATGGAGGTGTGAACAGGAGGCAGGAGGGCACAAGCTATTTGATACGTTTGGAGAGTGAGGTGCTTTTTTGAGGCTGAGAAAATAACTGGAAGCCAGAATCTGGAGGACTGGGTAGACCATGTTAAACAGCAAGCACCTGATTCTGCACGTGTTGGAAGCCAGTGCAGGGCTTCTAAGCAAGGCAGCGACATGATCACATTGCATTTTAGAAAGGGTATAAATTAGGCATGGCCACAGGCAGGAAGACCTGAGGGATCTCTTACAGTCAGGGATAAGGGTCTAAACAACAGGGTGGCCATGAACATGCAAAGAAAGCAGACTGAAGAGACTGTAGAAGGCAGGCTCCACGGGACCTGAGTGAAGGGGTTTGGGAGACTCACAGCTTTCTACTGTGAAGTCAAGGATATCAGAAACTACTGGAATAAAAGAAACAGTCCTAGGGCTGGGGGTAGGTGGATGAATGCGGTTCCATTTTGAACAGGAGGAGAAAATTCAGGTAATTCATTTTGACTGATAAAGCAAAATAATTTGAAGCTGAACATTATAGAAGCAACAACAATTTGTATGATGCTGGGGTGTAGGAGACAGGCCCACGAAAGCACAGTATTTCCTGTTTCTCTTCTGATTCAATAAATAATAAGAATATTTTCTGTTAAGGTTTTTGATAACCTGTTGTTTCAATTAGTCAAAAGGAGACAAGATAAATTTGAACTTAAAAGCATAGGAAAATCAGTTGTCTTTTTAGAAAAAGTGACTCAGTATTTCCTATGGTCTTAAATCATCCTTCAAATAATGGGCTATGAGACAAATGAGATCCTACTTAATTATCTAGCCTTTTCCCTGATAGATTAAAAACTATACCAAAATCTTACTATACTGCAAAGACACTAATTCACTCAATTGAGAATCCACAACATATAAACATATCAATCAAGAGAATTTTAAAAACAATCGTTGTGTTCAACATGGGAAGATTATTCCAAATTTTTCTACATATTTTAGAACAATTTCACAGTTAAAAACCCTGTACTTTATAAAATCATTATCCAGTATTTAATAAAGTATATCTGTAACAATATCGACATTGGAATTTAACAGTTTGCAAGGCACTTTTGATACATCACATTTAAAGGAAGGCAGCAATGAGTTCAGTACATTCACGCAGATTAGAAAACAGTAGTTTTTGAAGATTGCATTCGTTCATGTAAGTCCAAAAGTTTGAACTATTTCCTACCCCTACTATAGGTTTAAGCCTATTCATTGTTATTCATTGTGATTTGGTCTTTAAATAAATCATGAAGGTACAGCACACCCCATGAAAGCACTGAGGTGCCGTAAGGCTGCAACGCCAGAGGCGGCGGGTTGTAATTTAGTTCAATCACGCATTTGTTATGAGAACTCTGACAAGCTTCAGCTCTAAAGTAAGCTTGGAAACACAAAGAAACTCTGTGAAAAATACTACACACGCACACACACACACACACACACAATCACTCCTCTCTTTTCAGCCTGGCATAGAAGATGTAAGTGTACCAACAAATGATCTCCAACGAGCAGATGAAACAGAAAATTCAAACATGGCTGGGTAGGAGTTGTAACTTCGGCAAACTGCCTCTCAGATCTGCCTCGTAAACCCATACTCATTTTTCACAACTAACTCACATAGCACCTCCTCGGTGACACCATTCCTGTTCTGGCCACCAGATATACCTGGTGACCGAGTGTATCCTCTCGCCCAGAACGCAGGGCACCTTATACAGGGGGCTCTATCTATAGAGGGCTCTATGCTTTGACAGGAACTGAGGACCTACAGGCAGCAGTTTTTCAATTCATGTTTGTGGCTCTCATTACAATTTCCTGCCTCAGGCACCCAGCAGGTGGTAATATAAGCTGATTGAACACTAAAACCTTGGAATGCTACATAATTATTCTAAAGGATAGTCATTTTTAAAAACATTTTGGAAGTTCTTTTGAAACTGACTTTTTAGATTATGAAAATATCTCAGCGGTAAGTCTTTGGTTTTCCAAGTTCGATCTTATTTGATGTTAGAAACTGTCAAAGCTGAGCGTGTATCTCTGTGCCTTTTGTTCTCTCTCCCCTAATGCCAAGGAAGGGTTTCTTCTATTTACTAGGCCAAATGTTCCACAAATGAATATGTTAATGAATGAACAAATTAATAAATGACATGAATGGGAGATCAAACTGCATAAAAGCGTATTTATTCAAAAATGAGAGGTGACTATTGCTAACATGTCATAACCAGACTCTGTCCCGACCTCGGCAAGCCACAACTTTGACAATAAAGAGGAAAGAGGATCAAGTCCCTAAATACCACAGGTGCACTAAGACCTTCTCACATGCCCGAAGAAGACACCCTCGCAGAGGAGAGATGATGATGCACAGGCCTGCTCAGAGATGCCTGAGAATTTGACTGGGCCGGAAGGGATGAAACGAGGTTTGAAAGGAGGTAGAAACTGTTAAACTCCTGACCAGGAGATAACTGCCGTCCTTCTCTTATATCTGCCCCTACTTTGGGCTCCAAATAACTCAGAACTAAAGTGCCTTGAGCAGAGGCTCTGGTGACTGCCCAAAAGTGGCCTTCATCCGCACCACTTCCCACTCTGCTGCCCTGCCTCACTTTCCTCCTAGCCCTAACCGGATGGATGACAGATGTCATTCCCTGGTTCCCTAACACTCAATTCTAGCCCCTCAGTTTTCTAGCAAGCATCCAGCTTTGCTGTGTCTAGCCTTTCAGGAGTCAGACCTCAGAAGTACAGTGTGACGGAAATTCAGAGGCAGGGAGGAGAGAAGGAAGGAAAGAAGACCCTGAGCTGGATCCATACACATCGTCGCAATTCACCCACACCACAGTCCTGTAAGGTATGCGCCATTGTACTCAGAAAACTGAGGCTCAAAGAGATTGAGCAACTTATCTAAGACCTCGCAGGTCCTGAGAGCAGAGCCTGGATTCCAAACACCTGGGAGACTCTGAAATCCATGTTAGCTCTTCTACACATGAGCCCAAAACGCAGCTGTACACCAGCAAGGCTGACTTCCTCTTGAGGCTTATCACTAACTCTGAATAGAAGAATCCTCAAAGTGCTTTATAAGCAGTAGCAGCATCATGGGAATAAGTGACAAGTTCCCAGCATTACTGCTGTAGATGCACTTGAACTTTTTCTCCATACATGGAGTCGAGAATAAGGAAAAAGGATCTAAAGGGGAAGGAGAGAAGTAAAATGGGACTGAGCCTTACACTTGTTGACCAGAACAGATAATGTTGGGATTTTCCTTACTTTTTTCCAGATAAATCCAATAAAGACGTCTGTTCCTGTTACCTAAAACCAACTCAAAAAGTTTGCCCCCCCCCAACTTGAGCGGCTTTGTATAGAGCCCACAATTGAACATTGGTTCCTATGGCAAAGATTCATTTCAAGGCTTTTATAGTATTATTCAAAGCAAATTTGATTTCAGCCTTGGCAACCGTGGGCAGAATGTCAGCAGTGCTCCCCGTATTAGTTATTGGAGGGAAAACGCTGTGAAACTCTAAAGGCCTTGATTATTGGGCCAGTGAAACATTATGCCCTGATCAGATGGAGCAAAGCTTCGGCAGGGTTAGTGAGCCACCTTCCGAGGGTACCAGTGAAGCTTTCGCCTGCTGTTTCAGATAAATGACTTTCATTTCACTGTTGGCTTGTGCTTGATAAAGTTATTAGATTGATTCCAGTTGTTTGCAATGCCCTGAAGGCCTTGAAGGCAAATAATGTGGTAGCATCCAGTGTCCTCCTAATACACTATTACTTTTCTAAGGAAGGTTCTTGTCATAATACCCTAGAGATCAACAGAAAATATTCCACTTCTTATCATATATTAATTTTGCTCTGGAATAAATAAATGTAACTCCCAGAATGCTAGTGAGGATGTTACACTGATGTTTATTTGTGTGTCTTAATCTGTAGATAAACACCAGGGTCTCTTTAATTCATGATTCCAAGTTTTTGGCCACAGCAGTACAAGTATCAAAACATCTATTCTCAATTCGGAGCTGAGATTTCTAATAAGAATTCTATTTTCTCCATAATCAAAAAATAGCATCAGAAAAAGTCAACATCTAAAAATACAGATCATTGAAAAGTAGATCCTTCTGCCCTTAACAGAAACAAACTGTAAAATCTGAAGTTAAAATTATTCCTTGTACCAGCCTCCTAATTTACCCGGAGTTAACAGAAAAGTTATAGCAGTGCATGAAGCTCTGAGGCTTTGATGGGTGTAGACACAGACATCCAGACCTGTCATTTCACACTGGGTGGAATACCAGTCATGGAAATCCCACAGGGAAAAATCATTTCTGAAGGTATCTGGTCTTATGGATTATAAAATTAAACTTTCTTATCATTGAACCTAAACCGAAGTAAGCTTCCTATATAAAGGTTTCTTTTTTTTTATTTTATAAATATTTTTTATTATACTTCAAGTTCTAGGGAGATATACCTAATGTAAATGCCGAGTTAACGGGCGCAGCACACCAACATGGCACATGTATACATACGTAACAAACCTGCACGTTGTGCACAAGAAAGTTTCTTTCAAGAGTTAAGACTGCCTCCTGTCATCCCCCTTAATACACACACATACACACACACACACAGAGAGAGAGAGAGAGAGAGAGAAAGAGAGAGAGAGAGAGAGAATTGAGAGCGTAAGTCCTTTTCTCCCTTAGACTGATTTTTTTTTTACTGTTATTTTCAGCCACTTTGTTAATGGTGGGGTTAAAGGGCAGGATAGACGTAACATCCATTTCACATACATGTTGCAACATCAGAGATGCTGGCTTTCATTAAAAACACCAGATCTAAGTTCCTTCTAAAATATATTTTAAAAAATCAGTACACTTGGCACTCTGGAAATGCTGAGATTTTATCAAGAATGCTGGTTATTCATTCTGAGTCAATTGAATATTATCTTCAATATAAACTATGATTTTCTGGTCTGGTCACTGTTCCTATCTTACCTGTACATATTCAAAGTGAGTGATTTCTCATGTTTAGCAAATTGTTCTTTAGGTAATTTGTTCTTTAGTTTTTTTGTACAAAAGTACAAAATAGTTTCCACAGCAAACTTTCCGGTATTTGTTATTCTGAAGCTACATATTTTGGAGTAAACTTGGGTTTTGTGGCCATGTCAGGCTTGAGCAAGATAGCAAATGTATAAATTGAGTTCGCTAATCATAATCTCAATATATGAATTCTTACTAAAATACTTTGCACCAGCAAAAAAAATTTTCACATATGTGTTTAGGAGGTAGTTAAATAACTCTATACAAAAATAAGTGCAGTTTCCGCTCCTTTCTTCAGTGACTAGAAAACTTCCATACTTTTAAAATAATCAAATAATAATTTTAGAGAGCAACAGCCCTCAGCTCTTTGCTGGCGCTTATCATACTCCTTTCTTCACTCCACTGTTAGCTCTGCTCGTTCCTTCTTGTCTGTGATGATAATAAGAGAATGTGGGTGGGTCGGCCCTTCTGTGTCGTTCCCCTTTCCACATTTCCCTTCCAAAAAGCCAGCCAAGCAACCAACCAAGAAACAGTGCAACAAAACACAGACGGCGAGTGGGCGCTTCGCCTGAGAGGACGTGGTTTTCGGGTCAGTAACAAAATGCTGCCTGGCTTCATAGTAGAAAGGCAACAATTCTTCAAAAACACCAAGAAGGTCACAACCCTGACAAGGTCTCTCATTACCTTCCTCCTCTCGTCTCTTTTTTCTCCACATTGTCTCCTATAGTCGGCAGCAAAACACACAAAACACACAGCAGACAGGACGGCCGGGCGCGGCGGCTCCCGCCTGGAACCCCAGCACTGTGGGAGGCCGCGGCGGGCGGATGGCGAGGTCAGGAGATCGAGACCGTCCTGGCTAACACGGTGAAACCCCGTCTCTACTAAAAATTTTTTAAAATGAGCCGGGCGCCATGGCGGCGCCTGGGGTCGCAGCTGCTCGGGAGGCGGAGGCAGGAAAATGGCGGGAACCGGGGGGCGGAGCTTGCAGGGAGCCAAGATGGCGCCGCTCGCTCCAGCCTGGGCCGCAGAGCAAGCTTCCGTCTCAAAAAAAAAAAAAAAGAATGGTTTGAAAGCGATTGATGTTTGTAAATAAATCCACAACAGGATCCAAGCTGAAGAGGTGAACGCGTCAGCCTGGTGGGACAGTTCTCAGCATGTGGAACACAGGTAAAGTCTAGCCTATGTTACATTGAAAACAATGCCAGTGCATTCTTCCATGTTAAGGTTTTTTTTAAAGCTAAAGTGTGTTCCTCGCTGTGCTGAGGGCAAGCAAGTTTTAAGAGTTTTGAAAGTCTGGCAAAAATAGAAAAAAAAAACTGTAGCGGCATTGAACTGCACAATGTAAGCCTTGGGCATGCACAAATTTTCAAAACGAAGGAAGGAAATCATCCCTCTCTACAACGTGGTTAGGCTGATTTTTAAGAAATAAAATGTAAGAAATCAGAAAAGCAAATATTTGGCACCTACGTGTCCAATATCTGGCACTGTGCAGAGTAGAAGAGTGAAAGAAAGAATGAAGAACAAAGTGGTTACTTTGCTTCAGGAGTTTACTATTTATAGTTAGAAACCAATATAAACATTTTGAGTATGTTTCAAAGAAAGAGCAAAAGCAGGCCGGGTGTGGTGACTTGTACCTGTCATAACAACATTTTGGGAGGCTGAGGTGGGAAGGTTGCTTGAGCTCATGAGTTTGATACCAGCCTGAGAAATATAGTAAAACCTCATCTCTATAAAAAAAATTAATTTAAAAAGAGGCAGAGCAAAAACAAATATGAAGGAAAACATTAGAAATCAGAGCTTGGGCAAAGGGTTCAATGTGAGCAAAGCAGCTCTGCCTTGGGGGACCTCTGGAGCATTCCGGCTTCCTGTAGAGGCCCCACCACATGGCCCTTTTCCATCACTGGGAACCGTCTTCTGTATCATGCCGGGATTTCCCTCCAAAATTCTCAACCTAATTTATTCAGCCAAAACATATATATTTTTTGAATCCTTACTAAGAGCAAGGCACTGTTCTACATAATGAAAATACGGCAATGATATAAAACAAAAATATCCTCATGCAAATAACATTCCAGTGAGAAAAGACAGATCATTAGTAAAATAAATATGTAAAATGTATAATATGCCAGAAGGTAATAAGCGGCACAGAGAAAAATTAAGCATGGAAGGGAGCCAAGCAATGCTGGGAGTGGGTAGATGTGAAGATAGTTAAAATGCTCAAGGAGGGGGTAGGAGGCAGAAGAATGGCCTTTCTACATGTCCATATCCCTATATGGCAAAAGGGACTTGTTGATGTGATTAAGTTACAGATTGTGAGATGAGGAGATTATTCTGGATTACTCACGTTGGCCCAATGTCATCACAAGAGTACTTAAAAGCAAAAGAGGGAGGCAGGAGAGTCAGAGGCAAGAGGCATGACAGCTGGAGTCAGAATGATGCAGTTGCTGGCTGGAAGGGGGCCAGGAACCAAGGGACACAGGCATCCTCTCCAAGCTGGAGAAGGTAAGAAAGTGATCTCCCTCCCCTAGAGAGAGTGTGTGTTCTTTTAGGCTACTAGATGTGTGCTAATTTATTCCAGCAGTCACAGGAAACTTATACAGAAGGTCTCACTGAGAAGATGACATTTGAACAAAGATTCCAAGGAGGCGAGGGCACCAGCTCTGCAGATATATGGGGAAGAGCAGTCCAGGAAGAAAAGGCCAGCAAACAGCAGAGTGCACGCCTAGCCCAGGTGCATGAGGTAGAGAACACTGGGAGTCAGAAAGCTAACAGGAGACAGGTTGGAGAGAGGGACTGGGTGGGTCAACTCACACTCAGCCTCACTAGCTATTGTAAGGACTTTGGGTTATTCTGACACACAGAGTATAGGAGAGTCTATGAATATTTATAGAAATTTTGAATGTTTACAAGACGAATAAAAGTGGTATGCTAGTAAACCTATTGGTTGGGTGGAGGGGAAGCCCAGATTTGTAGAATTTGCTGATTTCCATTGTGTAAATATTTCTACTGATGGTTTGACAAACACTTCACAAAATTCCTGGGTACTAATTATCAGCTCCAGTAGAGCGCTGCATGTATGACACCTCATTTGCCAATTCCACACTAGATTCTACTGGGGACAAGCAGTTTGAGAGTCAACTAGTGGCAGAAATAAGGAAGTCCTCAATAAAAATCAGCATTTACTTTTGACAGATGCGAGATTCTGGAACTTATTTCTCTTTGTCTGCTCTGCCTGGTAATTAAATTATGATTTTAAAAGAAATGGTTTTAATTCCTTATCAGAATGCTGCCACCAAATAAATAAAATACATATTTTAACTGTATGCAATCTTGTCTGTATTATACTGTTGTCAACAAAAACATTATCAGGGGCCACCTTCACGAAAGGAGATATGTGATAGAAGCTGGAGTTGTTGGAATGAAAAAAAGTCAAATTTTACTTTGGATTAATCAGAGGGAAGAAAACAGATGGATAGGAAAGGAGAAGCAGGCTTAGCCAAGTTGAAGAAAGAGGCTGAACTCAGGAGGCAGTGGGAGAATAGGATCATAGTTTGAAGAGAGCTATGAGGCAGTTTAATCCAGGTGAGGATCATAATCCCAGGAGACCCAATCCCAAACACCATAACCCTGAATCTTGAAATCCTGAAAGATCAAAATTCCTAAAGTCTAAATTCTTTTCTAAATAGAGACAGGGAGAATTAGTCCATTCTCATGCTCCTAACAAAGACTTACACGAGGCTGGGTAATTTATAAAAGAAAGAGGTTTAATTGACTCACAGTTCAGCATGGCTGGGAAGGCTTCAGAAAACTTGCAATCATGGTGAATGAGAAAAAGAAGGCACCTTCTTCACAAGGCAGCAGGAGGTGCTGAGCAAAGGGGGAAACGTCTCTTATAAAACCATCAGATCTCGCTCACTGTCATGAGAACAGCATGGGGGTCATTGCCCCCATGACTCAATTACCTCCCACTGGGTTCCTCCCACCACATGTAGGGATTATGGAAACTACAATTCAAGGTGAGATTTGGGTGGGGACACAGCCAAACCATATCATTCTGCCCCCAGCCCCTCCCAAATCTCATGTCCTTACATTTTAAAACATGATCAGTCCCCCAAAGTCTTAGCACATTCCAGCATTAACCCAAATGTCCAAGTTCAAAGTCTTATCTTAGACAAGGCAAGGCCCTTCTGCCTATGAACTTGTAAACTAAAAAGCAAGTTAGTTACTTCATAGATACAATGACGATACAGGCGTTGGGTAAATACACCTGTTCCAAATGGGAGAAACTGGCCAAAATGAAGAGATGGCAGGCCCCATGCAAGTCCAAAATTCAATGGGTCAGTCAAATCTTGAGGCTCTGAAATGATCTCCTTTGACTTCATGTCTCATATCCAGGTCATGCTGAAGCAAGAGGTGGGTTCTCAAGGCCTTGGGCAGCTCCACGCCTGTTGCTTTGCAGGGTACAGGCCCCTCTTGACTGCTTTCACAGGCTAGTGCTGTCTGTGGCTTTCCCAGGCATATGGTGCAAGCTGTCAGTGGATCTACCATTCTGGAGTCTGGAGGATGGTGGCCCTCTTCTCTCAGCTTCACTCGGCAGAGCCCCAGTGGGGACTCTGTGGGGGCTCTGACCCCACATTTCCCTTCTGCACTCACTGCCCTAGCAGAGGTTCCCCATGAGGGCTCTGTCCCTGTCACAAATTTCTGCCTGAACACCCAGGCATTTCCATGCATCCTCTGAAATCTAGGCATAGATTCCCAAATCTCAGTTCTTGACTTCTGTGCACCCATAGGCCCAACACCTCATGTAAGCTGCCAAGGCTTGGGGCTTGTACCCTCTGAAGCCATGGCCTGAGCTGTACATTGACCCTTTTAGCCATGATTGGGACACAGGGCACCAAGTCCTGAGACTGCATAGAGCAGCAAGGTCCTGCACCTGGCCCATGAAACCATTTTTTCCTCCTAGGCATCCTGGCCTGTGATGGTTTGGGCTGCCGTGAAGGTCTCTGACATGCCCTGAAGACATTTTCCCATTGTCTTGGTGATTAACATTCAGCTCCTTGTTACTTATGCAAATTTCTGCAGCCAGCTTGAATTTCTCTCCAGAAAATGGGTTTTTCTTTTCTATCTCATCATCAAGCTGCAAAATTTTTAAAACTTTTATGCTTTGCTTCCTCTTGAATGCTTTGCTACTTAGGAACTTCTTCCACCAGATACCCTAAACCACCTCTCTCAAGTTCAAAGTTCCACAGATTTCTAGGACAGGGGCAAAATGCCATCAGTCTTTTTGCATAGCAAGAGTCACCTTTACTCCAGTTCCCAACAAGTTCCTAATCTCCATCTGAGACCACCTCAACCTGGACTTCATTGTCCATGTCACTATCAGCATTTTCATCAAAACCATTCAGCAAGTCTCTAGGAAGTTCCAAACCTTCCCACATTTCTTTTGTCTTCTTCTGAACCCCCAAGCTGTTCAACCTCAGCCTGTTACCCAGTTCCAAAGTCACCTCCACATTTTTGGGTATCCTTATAGCAACACCCCACTACCTCAGTACCAGTTTACTGTCTCAGTCCCTTCTCATGCAGCTAATAAAGACATACCCAAGCTTGGGTAATTTATAAAGGAAAGAGGTTTAATTGACTCACAGTTCATCATGGCTGGCGAGGTCTCAAGAAACTTACAATCATGGCAGAATGTGAAGGGGAAGCAAGTCACCTTCTTCACAAGGCAGCAGGAAGGAGAAGTGCAAGAAAAGGGGGGAAAGCTGGTTCTTAAATCACCAGATCTTTTGAGAACTCACTCACTATCATGAGAACAGCATGAGGGTAACTGCCTCCATGATTAATTACCTCCCACTGGGTCCCCATCATGGTATGTGATTATTATGGAAACTACAATTCAAGATGAGATCTGGTTGGGGACACAGCCAGACCATATCACAGGGTCTCACTTTATTGCCCCAGCTGGTTTCAAACTCCTGGGCTCAAGTGATCCTCCAGCCTTGGCCTCCCAAAGTGCTGGGATTACAGGCATGAGCCACTGTGCCCAGTCCTAAAGTCTAAATTCTTAACATGTAAAATCCAGAAAATCACAGTCACAGGATAGTTGTACCACATTAGTTGCATCGTGTTAGATATAACTGTTGCTATGTTTTCTCTTTATTTGGAAATTATGTATGGTTTGAGGGAGTCCATATAGGTGTCAAATCTACAAGGGGTGGACTTGTGGACTTAATTTCAGGTGTCAACTTGACTGTATTAAGGAATCCCTGGAAAGCTGGGGAAGCATTATTTTGGGTACGTTTGTGAGGGTTTCCTCAGAAGACATCAGTGTGTGGGTCTGAGCATGGGGAAGATCTGCTGTCAATGTTTTGAATGTCTTGAATATCATAGAAGAAGTGAACATGAAAGTAAAAAATGCACAAAATCTTGTCTGCCGAATTATGTGATCATGTACAAAGCCCCTCTACATGTAGTCACTTGCTTGCCTTCACAAAATGCCTTTCGTCAAATAATAAAAAGAGTTTAACAGTGGCCTTCTGAGCCAGACACTTCCTGGCACAGAGCTTTCTCCAGTGCTACAAGACATATGAAATCATGAACTAGTCTTGATTAGGGATTTGACATCAAAAAGATAAACATATTTATTCACCACTAAGTCTAACATAACAAAACGGTGCGTGTTTCACTTTGGCTGATGGACAGCACTTTCAAAACTGCCCCCAGTGGGTTTTTTTTAATCAACCTTCTACAGTTTATGCCCCCCCGGATTACAAAATTCTATAATTTAATCTGTGTGTTTATGGTTTAATAACTGGATAAGTGACATACTTTATAAAAGCTTACTTGAAGATTTGATGGGCTTTGCAGAAGAAAATAGATTTCAATTGGGTCCCCAAATTCTAATGACAAGTTTTTAATTAGGTGTGATCAAGGCTTCTAAAGGTGAATTGCAAGTTGTTACCAGTAAAGTTTGTATCTTCCATTCAACCCAGTTCATTTGCCAGAAAATTCAGGTGAGTGGATTGGCCAGGCCATATGGCAATGATGAAAATTTTAGTTTAAAAATGTGTCATTTGTCTGTATTGGCATTCCTTCCACCTGATAAAATTCCAGGAGCTTTTGATAAATTAAAACCACAATTGCCTGAGGAAACCAGAAAAATTATGGACTGATGTGAAAATAATGATGTTCAAGGTAGGATAAGAAATGATCTAGGCAACAGTGTTGCTGTTCAATCAAGAGTATTGTTTCTGCCAAATGTGTGGCCTGTATACGAGGGCCTGCAAAATGGATTTCCACATACTCAAAACAATAGAGAAGAATGGCATAGAAGATTGGAAAATGTAATAGGAAATGCTCATGTCATTGTGTATCAAATTATAGAAGAATTTCAAAAACAGCAGTGCCACATAGAAAATGAATGTGAACTTATTTTATGAGGAGAGTCAAATCCTAAAAACAAAAAAGGCAACTATTCATTGTGATGTAAGACTTCAAAATATAGTTAATGATCATGAAAGTCAGCCAGCAATTATGAACTCTGCAATTTCCCATAATCTATCCTTGTAATATACTCTTTATATGTCAATTTTCTTTTTAGTTGTTTCTTTTTCCATTTTTTCCACTATTTTAAATTGTCGGCATTATTTTTTACAACTTGCAATGCTATGTATTTCATCTTCATATCATTTCCAATACTGGAGGTATAAATTTTGCAAAGACTTCTAGGGAGTTCTAATTTGTTTTATGGTTTTTTTTTCTTTTCTTTTTTCTTTTTTTTTTTTTTTTTTTTTTTTTTTTTTTTTGCACATTTGACTCCACAGGAGTGCATTACCACAACACGGACTTTGTGTGTAAGCATTGTACATGTACATAAAAGCATTAAGGCTTCCTCAGTAAATGAGGAGTTACCCTTTTTGCACATTGGTGTCTGGGAACGAGAACATTTCTCAGGATCTCAGCTCTTTGACTGCATATTGGATGGTGACCCTTCCCAGCTTTTGATGAATCTGGTCAAAAGACGTAGGTTGTCTGTTACAGCATTTCAGATGACCTCAGGTATAAAGCTGAGTGCACTCAGTTACCAACCATGCTTTTATACATTTTGCTTTTTGACCCATCTCTGGATGAGTACAACTCATCTGCTCATTACCATTGTACCTTTAAGACTCTCGTTAGTATACCTGAGTGTTTATGCTTGCAAATATAGGTATGTTATTATTGCCTATTGATTGTGTAAAGTGGCCTAGGAAGTGTTCTGTTGTGTTTGTATATGTTTCTCAAATAAATCCTATCTGAAAAATATAAATAAATGCTTTTTTGTTTGTTTGTTTGTTTGTTTGTTTAGACAGTCTCACTCTGTCACCCAGGGTGGTGTGATCTCATCTCACTGTAACCTCCACCTCCTGGGTTCAAGCAGCTCTCCTGCCACAGCCTCCTGAGTAGCTGGGATGACAGGCACCCGCCACCATGCTCAGCTAATTTTTGTATTTTTAGTAGAGATGGGGTTTCGCCATGTTGGCCAGGCTGGTCTTGAACTCCTAACCTCAGGTGATCTGCCCGCCTAATAAATGTTTTTTAAAGAATGTGTTAATAACTTTTTTCCAGAATTGTATTTTCAGAATTTTGTTTCTTGAGAATTGTAATTTTCAGGATTTTAGACTGTAGAGATTTAGATCTTTTGGGACTTCAACATTTGGGATTATGATGCTCAGGATTGTGTCTTCCTGGGCTGTGGCCCAAACCCGTGTGGTCCAACACTCTATTTCACACGAGAGGAAAGCAAACCATGTGCACAGATGCAACGAAGGCTTAAATAGGCGTCATGTATAGGTTATATCCCAGGAAAACACGATTAAGATGGTACATAGCGACCTTTTTCCCAGTGAAAAAGATCCACATTGCTTTCCTTGTGTGGAACTAAACACAGTTTCTGAATCAATGTAAGTGAATGCAAATCAGCATGTTCACTTAACTGATGCTCCTTTATTAAAGGGGATAGAAGGGAGATGATGGGAAGAGATGATGGCCCGGGACCCAGGACCTGGGGAAGCTGCAGTGGGTGAAGGGGTGAAACAGAGGAGCAGGGGCTGGAGAAAGAGTGGGGAGGCATCGACTGCCCTCCTTGCTCCTGGCGTCTGGTGTTTGGAGCCCAGAGGTCTCCTTTAGGGCCTCGGAGAAGCTTCCACTCCACATCTGTCCATTTCTCTTTCCCACCCTTGCTTGTATCACAGATAAAGAAATTATTGACAACTGAGTCCCTGACTAGGTGGCAGGATTTTAGGGACCCTTCACCTTGTCCGAACTTCATATGGCCAGGCCATATGGCAATGATGAAAA
The DNA here is from genome assembly GCF_007565055.1 of Rhinopithecus roxellana. Lineage (NCBI taxonomy): Eukaryota > Metazoa > Chordata > Mammalia > Primates > Cercopithecidae > Rhinopithecus > Rhinopithecus roxellana. Next base: position 103,905,082 of record NC_044550.1, on the reverse strand, counting down.
TTTTAGTTTACAAATATATGACACTTTAGAAATGCATTGAGATAAGTTTAAACAGTGTTTACTTTTAATTGGTGTGCTTTCTTTCATCTCACGGTAATAAGCTGTGGTTTACTTTATCAGCTGAATACTCACTATGCAGTCCTTTGTAAAATTTTGAAGGTCTGCAGTAATGTGATTATTGAGCTTTGACAGAATACACAGAAGATCCCAGGAACCACAAACTAATCCATCCACTATGCAGCATCTAAAGTGTTTGCAAAAAAAAAAAAAAAAAAACACACACACACACACACACCACTGAACAATTGACTTGTAGCAAAGCTATTAGGTTAGTGCAAAAGTAATTGTGGTTTTGCCATTGAAAGTAATGAAAATAATTGAAAGAATAGGTGTTCTAGTGTTCTAGCTGGACACTCTACCACAACCATGGATCAATGATGTACTGAAAACCTAAACCAACTGAGGATCACTGCTGTGCATTATTCCCATGGCATCATAATGTGGCAAACTGAAACTAAGCACCTGTAACAAGGGATTTTCAGAGGGAATGAAAACATATTGGTTAAAGCAAACAAAACTGGCAATTTTCAATTTGCTCAAATCGAACTATTCACATACTTTGTATGCTTCTCTACAAAATCCAGAACTTTTGATAGAATCACCCTTAGGTAAAACTCTAAAGTGAACAGCATCTGATCAATAGGCCACAACTCCTTTTCCCGTCTGTATCACAGACCGCGTGTGTGAATCCATCACGTGATCTAATACGATTTGGCAGGTTGGAAAAGGTCTCTTTAAAGAACTAACACTCAGGCTGGGATCTAGAGCAAAGCACTGTAAACTTCAATGTGCAAATGAATCACCTGGGGACCTTGTCAACATGCAGATTCTGATTCATTGGATCTAGGGTGTTGCCTGAGTTCTAGCAAGCTCCCAGGGATGCTTATGTGACTGCCTTGGACACCAGTTACAATAGCAAGAATATAAGCAGATACGAGTCAACAAAGCAGGAGTGAACGCATCACGGCCCAGGCAGCCCTGGACCAGGCCAGCTCAGGGATCTGAGAAAAGAGTAACTGGACTGAGGTGTATAAGTGCTGCCATGAGAGGTGAGGCTGAGAAGGTGGATAAGATCTAGGTCAATGTGTTAATTTCCTACTAAATGCAAGGCCAGGCTTTGCATAAACAGAAATAAGGCAAATCTAGTCCTTGCATCTTTAGAGCTTGTGGTCTAGCAGAATTACCTCATGGGTAGAAAATCATTAAAGATTTTTAAACGAAAGAGAGACATGATCTAATTGAAATTTTTGAAGAACCTCTCTGAGTGTGCCATAGAGAAGGTATTGGAGAGGCAAAACGTTGGAAAGAGGAGTATATGTTTGCAGACCAGGTGAAAGATGGGGATGACAGAAGCAGATTATTTTAGCACATACTTTGAAGGGGAAATAACAGGACTTGGTTGCAAGTTGTGATGGTAGGGGGTGGCAGGAAGAAGACAGCATCAAGGATGATGATGCTTTCTGGAAGAAGCAAATGGGTAAATGGAGACAATTTTTATGAAGAATGGTAAGGCTGAAGAAGAAATAAACTAACAAAAGGGAAATGATTGAGGAAGCAACATACATTTGGGGGCAGAACTCAAGAGTTGCGAGTTCTGATTTTAGGAATGCCTGTGAAAATTCCAGTGGAGATTTCAAGATGGCAGGTGCACATAATGTTTTGGAGCTTGGGAGGAGAGGTCTGTAGGAGTCATATGCATATAAATGGTATCTAAAGCCATAGGAAGTAATAAAACCTTGTCTAGAGTCTGTGTAGGCAGGGGTGTCCAATCTTTTGGCTTCCCTGGGTTGCATTGGAAGAAGAATTGTCTTGGGCCACACATAAAATATACTAACATTAACAATAGCTGATGAGCTAAAAAAAAAAAAATCATTAAAAAATTCTCATAATGCTTGAAGAATGTTTACAAATTTGTGTTGGGCTGCATTCAAAGCTGTCCTGGGCCACATGTGGCCCACAGGCCACAGGTTGGACAAACTTAGTATGGAATAAGAACAGAAGAGGACCCAGGATTTAGGAACTTCAACATTTAAAGTGTGGGCAAAGAGTTTGGAGCTTGATAAGAAAATAGTTCAAGCTAGAGGAAGAGGTCAGAAGTCTACTCTACTGAATGTTCCTGAAACCCCACTGGACTTATATATTACATAATATGTACAATATATGTTATTTGGGTGATGGATACCCTAATAGCTTTGAACTGACTACTCTGCATGGAACAAAATTGCACCTGTATCCCATAAATTTTATATAAACAAAAGTAAATAAATAGAAGGAAGGAAGAGAGAAAGAGAGGGAAGGAAGGAAGAGAGAAAGAGAGGGAAGGAAGGAAGAGAAAAAGAGAGGGAAGGAAGAAAGAAAGGAAAGGAAAGAAAGGAAAGGAAAGGAGGAAGGAAGGAAGGAGGGAGGGAGAAAGAAAGAGAGAAAGAAAGAAAGAGCAGGGAGGGAGGGAGGAAGGAAGAAAAAGAAAGAAAGAGAGAGAGAAAAAAAAGAAAAGAAAGGGGGGAGGGAGGGAGAGTATTCGTGAAGTTTATGAATCACCAATTCTGGGGGCACTAAATTGTGTACCCCCAGATTCCTGTGTTGAAGAACTGATCCCCACTGCCTCAGAGGGGACTGATTTACAGAAGGCCTTCAAAAAGGTAAGTGAGGTCAAATAAAGCCATATGGGTGGCTAAACCAATATGGCAGGTGTCCATCTAAAAAGAGATTGAGACAAAGGCAGCACAGCCTGAGGACACAGCAGGAAGGGAGCCATCTGCAAGGCAGCAGTTCTCAGAAGAAGGCAAACCTGCTGACATTCCATCCTGGATTTCCAGTCTTCAGAGCTGTGAGAAGATAAACCACTCAACCTATGGCAGCTTGTGAGGGAAGCCCCTAGCAGTCTTATACAGTGACCTTAGCGCAGGCAGTCTAATAGGCTTGGTGAAAGTGAAAGCCAAACTGACCTGAATAAAGAGTGAAAGGAAAATGAGCAAGAGGAGACAGTAAGTGTGGAAAATCCTTGAGGAAAATTTGCCAAGAAAGGAGGAGATGGCTTAATAGCTAGAAAGACACACAGAGTCAAAGGTAAGGTTTCTCCAAGACAGAAGATTTTTTAAATGAAAAATTTATATTTAAATGCTGACAGAAGGCATCAAGAAGGAGAGAGATTGAAGATGCAGATGACAAAGGGAAGAGCAATTAACAGAATCCATGAAAAGTCAGGAAAAGAAGGGAGAGTATTAGAGGGATGTCCTTTTACAGTAAGAGTAATACTTCCTCCACTGCCCCAGGATTTAAAAAGCTTATATATGACAGGTAACATTCTACCTAATTATAGAACTTTACACTTTTTAATAAATTTGGTTGTACATGATACAGTCACCCTGTGAATTCAGTGAGACAGACAGTTATCCACATTTTACATGAAAGAAAGAAAAGGCAGAAAAGAAGTGATTTGCTTGAAGTCACACAGAAATGGCTGGTAGAACCATGCACCTTGTAGATGGCAGGGCTCCTGACTTCTCATTTCACACCAAAAATGTAGACAGAATTAGATATAATGACAGTTATTATATTTTTAAACCTTTCAAATAAGAATATCCTTAGATTTTCATTAACAAAGCACAAAGCACGTGATTAGCATCTGAAAATGTTTTATTACATGAACACTAAACACCAGAAGAGGTTTCCATTTTCCTGTGTATTTGAAGGAATTAAACAGCCCTCAGTCACACAGTTGGAGGAAACTCAAACAAGGGAAGGTTTGTTTGAAGTGATGAAATTAGCATGATGAAGTTTACAATACAAAGATTTTTGTTTCCAGACTCTGAGGTTTGGTAGGGAGGAAGAGGGAAAGGCAGATGACACCAAATAAGAAGCCTGGTTGGAGAGGGGATGAGAAACATCAATTAGAAAGCTCTTCAAATTCAAACGGACCATTCAAACCATCCTAGACTAGACTCCAATCAGGAAAGACTGCAGGAAATGATCTCCTACTCCCACGAGATGGCTAACATGATTTAGGTAAAAAGCTTTTAGTTTTATGGCTGGGGAGGTAGCAATAAAGAAAATGAACTTCCTGCCAGTGATTCTTTTTCAAGCCCTGCCAATTCCTGTGTCTGGGGAAGCTATAAAGAATGTGCAGCCTCATGTCAAAAGAATTGCCACAGATCTCCAGCTTGCCTGCATTCAAGCATCCAAACATCCCTAAGCCTGTTCCCAGGCCAGCCTGGAACTGAGAATCCAGGAGAGTCTTTTCTGTTCTGCTGCTGCAGTTACACTATCTACTTGTTAGCATAACCAGAGCCACCAGCAATCGATGCTAGAGAAATACGCAGAGCAAAAAACAACAGCTGATGAAAAGCAGAATCTTTTCTTTTTGGCAGCAATGCCAATAGCATGAAGCACGTCCCTTTCGGAGCTTCCCAAACCACTTCAAAAGCGAGTTTTCTGGTGTGGATCAAATTGCCCCTGAGTGCATAGCCACTGGCCAAGATATTGATGAGTGTAGGCAGCTCAGGACCCATCCTCAGCCCCGGTGCTGTCTTTCTCAGAGCTCTGTTTAATTCCATCAGGCACGGGCAGCATTTGGAGAAAGCTGCGTTGATTTTTGTGATCTTCAGCCAGCACAGAGGTAGCCAGTTCCGTAGCCTCCCAGCACCATCCTCCTCCTGCCCTGCCCCTTCAGGACCTGCCTGGGCTCACTGGACCCAGATTTGCCTTTTGACCCTGTCAAAACCTCACCGTCCTGTGTGTCTGTTTCCCTTTGAACTACACACACTAACTAATTTGGTGAGCCTTTTGAGTGAACTTCTTTATACTCATGGTCTAGAGGGCATTGAACACTAAAGGGTTTGCTAGAGATTGTCCAAATTAATTCTGTCTTCTTCCAACTGGACCAAGGCTTCTTTGAGTTAGCAAAACTCTGAGAAATCTGAGTTGATTTTTCATAGTATCTCTTTCTATTCTTTAGGGGCTTTTTTGTTTGTTTTTTACTTATCATGGAGATTTTCCTTAATTTAACCCAAAAGATATACCCATATGACATCTGGGCTAATATGAAAGTGATAGCAGGACAAAGAATTTGAAGACAGACTTTCAGAGCCCCACAAAGTACTTGAAGTTTGTCAGTAAGCCCCTCCCCCATGCTTCCCACCATGTCCCCCATTCCATCTCCATTTTAAGCCATGAAGCTTCCAGTGGCATCTCCTCCTGTGAAACCTCCAGTTTGGAGATAAATTACTGATGACTAATGACTTAGAAGAAACTAAGAAAGGATCCTCTAGTGGAGACACAGCATAGAAATGGTGGTCCAGGGTGAGACGGAACTGACTCCAGTCCCAGTGCCGCCTGCATCGTTCCAGCTTCTCTTCCTCTCTAGTCTTGTTTACTCCTCTCTAATTTGGGACTAATAACATATACATCAGACTATTGTGAGGGCTGAGTGTAACGATATTCCACATGGTTGCATGTGTCCAGTACTTAACATAGTACCAAGAACAAAGCATGTATCAGTAAGCATGAATAGCCTTCCCAGTGCACACCTGCAAACAGTGGATTTCTGGCCGGTGACAGGCAATGGTTCCCAGCAGTCCTACAGGCCATGGTTTAAGTTACCACTAGCCCATCAGTAAGTTTGCTCAGACCACATCACAACTCTTTTGCAAGCCTGGAGCTTGGTAAAAAACAAGGGGGAAAATAATCAATGTCCCTAAGGCAGATGCTGAAAGATTTACCTCGTAACGTAATTTTCTCACCAGACTTGTTTCCTGAATGTCCATTTCAATTTTAATTCTGCAAAGAAAATAAAGTTGGTAATAATGAAGGTGATTAAGATGGTATTTGTCCAGGGAATGAATCTCCCCACAACACACCTAAGAAAGAGATATATGTACAGAAAACAAAGCACAGTAAAATACCACTTCACAGCTATCTGGAGATTTTCCCCAAACACAGAGAAAGCTCTACGGAGCCGAGCTTAAGCCAGAAGAACTCTATTACTTACATGGTCTAATGCCAAAACAGGCCAGAGACCCCTTTCACCTACTTCTCTTTAATCCCAAACCCATGTCTTGGTTTGATCTAAGAGAGAGCCAAACACCCAGCAGGCGCCAGGGTAGAGAAAAGCAGCCAGCCAGAGAGTGGCCTCCGTGCCAGGGGAGTGTGTCTGAGCTTTGTTTTATTTTTCTTATTTGTCTGTAGTGGTGTGATTGGTAGAAAAGAGTAGATATGAAGTCTACTGACACAGGATTGGTCTTCAGGCATGTCTTACCAAGCCATTTGGGGAAACAGAGGGGTTCCACAAATAAGAGAGCAATGATCAGACTTTTTTCTAAAAATTTCAAGGAATTTGTTGCCTGATATGTGGTGCCCTAATCACATATTAATAAAGCTAATATCCAGAAAGAAGGCAGATTTCAAAAGAACGGCTGATAGCATTCTCAGGGACCTAGAAAGCGCATATTGTAGAACAATGGTAAATAGGTCTTGGAATCAGGTAGACTTTAATTCAAACCCCAGCTCTGCCACTTACTAACTTACGTGACATTGGGAAAGCCTCTCAAATTTAGTTGTGCAAAATCAGAATAATGTAAGTAGCCAACAAATAGGGTTTAATGGAGGTAATAATGAAGGTGATTAAAATGATAAAATTAAATAACAAATATAAAGTACTTAGCATTAGCATTTAATAAATTTTATTGTGTGATTTCAAAGCACGTGCTTTTACCTACAGTGCTATAAAGCTGCATGCAATAGTCAAAGCTAACAGAAGCTTTAGTCAGAGCTAATAGAAGCCTTGTGTATGTAATTATTTAAGAACTCTGTAAATATACATAATAGGGTAGGAATGAGAAAATCTTTAGAGGAAATATTCAAGTATGCTTGGTTTTTAGCAAATCCAAATAGACAGTTTTGGCAACAATCAAGTCATAATTTTAAGTCATGTTATTGGAGCTAGAATTTTATTCAAGGGGCAACTGATTTGATTAGATAAGATGCTGTGGGCTGCATGTTTGCATCAACAAATGCACATGTTGAAACTCTAACAGTCGAATGGCATTAGAAGGAGGACCTTGGGGAGGTAATTTGGTTTCGATGAGGATGGAGTTCCCACGACGGGGTTAACATCCTAATAAGAAGAGATGGAGACTAGAGCCTCTTCTCTCAGCCGTGTGAAGATACAAGAACACCTGCAAACCAGCAAGAGGGGCCTTCACCAGACACTGGCTCTGCTGGCACAAATTTTAATCTTTGATTTCCCAGAACTGTGAGAAACAAGTATGCACTGTTTAAGCCACTCAGTCTACAGTGGTTTGTAACAGCAGCCTGAGCAGACAAACACATAGGTTTCCTTTTATTTTCAGAATTCGGTTTAGCTGTAATCGCCTACCATCCTGAGATGCTATTTCCTGCCTCCTCCCTCGAAATATAAGCTCTGGGACTATAGCTTCTTGTCTCTGCTCCTATGGGATGCTAACCTAACGAATCAAGGAATGTTTGCTCAGTGGAATGAAACATCTAAATGCAGCTCGCCAGCCAATATCTGCAGAGCACACCTCATGGGTTCTAGCTGGCTTGGATTTCTGAGACTACTTCATCCTATTCATCAGACTGTGGACTAAGATTCAGCCAGGAGGCCCAGATTCTAGCATCAGTTTTGCCCTTGGGACACAAATGCACGCCCTGCTTCACTGAACACGAAACCCTGAATATTTGGTCATTACTCTGGCAACTGTCCTCTCTCCCTGTGCCAATTGCCAATCAACCCAACTCCCAGGCAGTCTTGGCAGTTATGTCTGCTTCGCCTGCTGTAGCAGCCAATGACTTAGTAAGTAAGAACATAGATCTGCTAGTTCCCAGTCCAGGATTTTCTCGTAACTCGTCCATGTATATATTAAACAACTAGGCTTGCTTTTAAAATTCTTTTTCATTTAGCCTCTTCTTAGAACTTATCATTTTGAGAATCCTGACCTGCCACTATTCCATAATCTTTCGGAAAGTGACACAGCAAGTACGATGCATGCACAGTGCTAACTGCAGCTGATTTCATTTTTCCATCATCTAAAAAGCACATAAGGTAATTTCTAAACCAGCAGTAAAATCTATTTATAAAGAATGCTGATTTGTTTTCTGCACTTTCCAACTCAGAGCTTCAATTTATCTCCTTACCATAAAAAAACCATTACTTTTTTAAACAATCATAGTTAGTATATTTTATAAATGTTTTAATTTTTTAAAAGTCCAACTTGCAAATTGGAGTGTAAATAGCTTTCTTAAAATGGAAGGAAACGTGTTAGACCCAGTTTGCTGATTGATGATTTCACTGTGCTTCAAAGCAGACGATTTCACAGTCATTGGGTATATAATGTAATGAGTTTTTATAAAGCAATTGATATCACTAAAAATATAATAAATAAAATTATAGGGAAAAGGAAATCTTCATTCGGACAATGCCAAATTTTTTAACTAACTTATTGCTAAAAGATTATGTTTCTACAAGAAAAATTTTACACATTCTATAAGATAAACCTGATAACACCTTGAAAACAATAGTTATGGAAAAGGAACTGTGGTGATATTTTTTAGAAAATGTGTTCTTGAGTTAGCTGTCTCATGTTATTAGAAGGGAAACAGCACCACCTTGTGTACAAACAAAGAAAGTGAACGAATTTTTAGGGCCCGGTTCAGTGGCTCAGGCCTAAAATCCCAGCACCTTGGGAGACCTGGGCGGAGGGTAACTTGAGCCGGAGAGTTCAAGACCAGCCTGGGCAACACAGTGACAAGCCCATCTTTACCAAAAATTTGCAAAATTTGCTGGGCTTGGTGGCTCATACCTCAGGTCTCAGCTACTTGGAAGGCTGAGGTGGGAGGATCACTTAAGCCCAGGAGGTCAAGGCTGTAGTGAGTGTGATCATACCACTGCATTCCAGCCTGGGTGACACAGCAAGACCCTATCTCAAAAAAAATATGTTTACTTTCTACAAGGAATATAGCATCATGTTTGTATTTAAACATCAGGACCAGCATAGTGGCTTACACCTGTAATCTCAGCTCTTCAGAAGGTGGAAGGCAGGAGGATCACTTGAGGCCAGGAGCTGAGCCTGGGCAGCATAATGAAACCCACATCTCTACAATAATAATAATAGTAATAGTAGTAATAAAAAGCTAGGTGTGCTGACACACACCCGTAGACCTAGCTACTGCGGAGGCTGAGTGGGAGGATCGCTTTGAGCCCAGGAGTTTGATCGTATTGTGTATTGTGAGCTATGACTGAGCCACTCCATCCAGACAACATGGCAAGACCCGGTCTCTAAACAAAATAAAGGGACATCAGAGCATTGCTTATAGAGATTTACAAATGATCCCAAAATGTCTTCAGGGAGATAACTCAACTAAATATAGCTATATAGACTCTTCCTAAATTCCAAATTTGGGTGGGAAAAATAAATGAGAAGACTTCTTGAACTGTATCAAGACTCAGAAAGACAAAACAAAAACTTTCATTAGGCAGTATCAAGAATGTTCATTAATGCCATTTCTAGTTTATGATACAATAATCTAAAGAGGAAATCCCAGCAACAAGAGGCCAAAGGAAAGGGAAAATAAATGACAGCAATGACCATACTTTCTATATACTTCCAACCTCTTCTCTACCACCACTCAGCAAGACCCACAGCCAACCACTGCTTTCTCTTGTGGACTTACCCTCTACCCTGTGAACATATGAGCCAGAGAACCCTGAGAAGTCCCTGCCCTTCCAGGGGCTCTGCAAGGTCAAAAGTCTTTCATAAAAATACACAGGTTTTGTTTACCTTTTCCACTTTCATTCTCTCACAAGTATAACTGGAGTTTCCCAGAGGCTACCTGACATGGGACGTCACAAGAAATTAAATGGAGAAGCAGAAAGGAGAACCAAGTTTTCTTCTATTCAACCAGACATTAAAGACATACATAAAAATATAAAACAATGTCACCATTCTCACCAACTTTACTGCTTAAAAATGATAATTTTAAATAAAAATGTGATTTTTGTAAACATATAAGTATATTATTTTATTATTTTTTAACTTCTCAGTTTTAATATTTAATATGATAAATATAGATAGATATAATCCAAATAAATAAAAACTGTTTGGGGTCCTTCATAAATTTTAAAAATGTAAAGTGGTCCTGAAACCAAGAAGTTTGAGGACTGATGCTCTAAAGCTCAGATTCTTTGCTGTAGCTTCCACCCAGGTCATTTCTTAAATACTTCATCAATCATTTCCCGTGTCCCTCACCCTGTCCTTGCTGTAAAATTCCATTTTCCTACTCTGGCCCTCCCAGTTATGAGAAAGTTCCCAGGTTGTAGACATGATTTACTAAACCTTTCTTAACAGCTTTACGATGATAACATGACATATAAAAGTTGTATAAATTTAAGATAACTTAAAGTTTTGGTATCTCTATAGTGATCGCCACAATCAAGCAAATCGGCATATTTATTATCTCTCCACATTTGCCATCGTGTGTGTGTTGACAGTGATTAATTTATGATCTAGTCCTTTAGCAGAACATTGTTCCATGTTGTACATTATATCTCCAGAAATTATTATAACTTGAACTTTGTACAATTTAATCAACATCACCCCATTTCCCCTCCCTGAGCCCCCGGCAACCACTGTCCTATCCTCTGTTTTTATGAATTTGACTGTTGTAGGTTCCACATGTAAGTGAGATCACGAAGTATTTGTCTCTGGGTCTTGCAATTTTGCTTGGCGCAATATCCTCCAGCTCCATCCACGTTTTCACAAATAGCAGGATTTCCTTCTTTTTTTAAGGTTGAATAATATTTCATTGCATATATACATGCCACATTTTCTTTACCCATTCATCTGTTCCTCTGCCAAAGGATATTTAGGTTATTTTCATGTTTTGGTCATTGTGTGTAATGCTGCAATGAACAGGGGAGTACAGGTACCTCTCTAAGATTCTTATGTCAGTTTCACTGGATGTATATCCAGAAGTGAAATTGTTGGATTATGTGGTAGTTCTTTTTTTTATTTTTGAAACAGGTCTCATTCTTCATCCAGGGTAAAGTCCAATGGCAAGATGATAGCTCACTGCAGCCTTGAACTCCTGGGCTCAAGCAATCCTCCTACCTCAGCCTCCCGAGTAGCTGGAATTATAGGTGTACAATACCACGTCTGACTAATTTTAAATTTTTTTCAGAGATGGGGTCTTGCTATGTTGCCCAGGCTGGTCTGGAGCTCCTGGCCTCCTGCCTTGGCTTCCCCAAATGCTGGGATTATAGGTATGAGCCACCACACCAGGCCAGTGCTATTTTCAATTGTCTTTGGAGGAATCTCAATACTGTTTTCCGTGTTTTACTAATTTGCATTCCCATCAATAGTGTACAAGGGTTTCCTTTTCTCCACATTCTCACCAACACGTATCTTTTGTCTTTTTGATAATAGCCATTTTAACAGGTGTGAAATGATATCTCATTGTGGTTTTGACTCGCATTTCTCTGAAGTTTAGAGATGTTGAGCACATTTTCATATACCTGTTAGCCATCTGAATTTCTTCTTTTGAGATGTATTTATTTAGGTTCTTTGCCTTAAAATGAAATTAGGTTATTTGTATTTTTAATATTGATGTGTATTGTCCTTCTTATTTTTTGAACATTAACTGCTTATAAGAGATATCGTTTGCAAATATTTCCCCATTTCATAGGTTGCCTTATCATTCCACTAGTTGTTTTCTTTGCTGTGCAGAAGCTTTTCAGTTTGATGTAATTCATTCATCTATTTTGCCTTTGTTGCCTGGCCTTTTGGCATCGTATCTAAACAAATTATTGCTAAGACCAATGTCAAGAATTTTTTTCCTGTCTTCTTCTAGGAGTTTTATGGTTTCAGGTATTACATTTAAATGTTTAATCCATTTTGAGTTAATTTTTATGTATGGTGTGAGCTAGGGATCCAGTTTCATTCTTTTGCATGTGGACATCCAGCTTTCCTAACACCATTCGTTCAAGAGCATATCCTTTCTCCATTGTGTCTCCTTGTCACCCTCCAGGGTGATCAATTGCTGCAAATGTGTGGGTTATGTCTAGGTTTTCTATTTTGTTCCACTGGTTTATGTGCCTGTTTTTATGCCAGTACCACAGTGTTTTTCTTTCTACATCTTTGTAATGCAAATTGAAGTCAGGAAGTGCGATACCTGCAGCTTTGTTCTTGCTCAAAATTGCTTTGGCTATTCAGGGTTTTTTTTTTTTTTTTTTTTGGGATTCTATATGAATTTTAGGATTATTTTTTCTATTTCTGTGAGAGACACCATTGGGATTTTGAGATGGATTACATTAAATGTGTAGACTGCTTTGAGTAATATGGACATTTTAATAATACAGTGCTAATTCTTTCAATCCATGGGTTGTCTTTCAATTTACTTAGGTTTAAATTTCCATCATCAATCTTGCGTAATTTGTAGTATGTAAGTCTTTCACTTCTTTGGTTATTTCCGAAGTAGTTCATGTGATAGTTTTTTAAATTTCCCTTTCAGATGATTCATTGTTAGTGTTTAGAAATAGCAATGATTTTTGTATGTCGAGTATGTATCCTACAACTTTAGTAAATTTATTATATAGTCAGTCCTTCATATCCATGGGTTCTGCAACCATGAACTCAACCAACTGTGAACCAAAATTGTACATATTTTCCATCTGTGGTGGTTTGAATCCACAGATGTGAACCCATGGAGACATAGGCCAACTGTACACGATTTTATGTGAGGAAGTTGATCACCACAGATTTTGTTATCTGAGGGGCCCTGAAACAAATCCCCACAGGTATAAAAGACTGACTGTATTATCTCTAACTGTTTTCTGTGGAGTCTTTAGAGTTTTCAATGTATAATAATCATGTCTTCTGTTAACAGAGATAACTACATCCTTCCTTTCAATGTTGATGCCTTTATTTCTCTTGTCTGATTGCTCTGGGTAGCATTTCCAGTACTATGTTGAATAGGAGTGGTGAGAGTAGGCATTCTTGTTTTGTTCCAGATACTAAAGAAAAAGCTTTCAGTTTTTCCCCATTGATTATAATATTAGATATAGGTTTTTCATATACAGCCTTTATTATGTTGAGGTAAGTTTCTTCTATACCTATTTTGTTGAGAGTTTTATCATGAAAGTGTATTGAATTTTGTCAAATGTGTTTTCTGCATCTATTGGAATGTCGTTTTTGTCTTTCATTCTGCTAATGAAATTTTGTCTTTCATTCTATTATATCACATTATCAATTTTTACACATTGAGCCATCCTTGTATCCCATAGATAAATTCCAATTGGTCGTAGTGGATGACCTTTTCAATGTGCTTTTGAATTCAGTTTGCTAGTTAGTATTTTATTGAGAATGTTGACATCTATATTCATTAAGGATACTGGTCTGTAATTATTTTTTCTTGTGTTGTCTTTGTCTAGCTTTTAAATCTTGGTACCATCGGACTCATGACATGAGTTTGAGAGTATTCTCTCTTCTACTTTTTCTAAAGAGTTTAAGAAGTTTTGGTGTTAGTCCTTCCTTGAATGATTGGCAGAAGTTGCCCATGAAAGCATCTGCACCTGGGCTTTTCTTTGTTGGGAAATTTTTGATTACTGATTAAATCTCTTTTCTTGCTTTTGGTCTGTTCTATTTCTTTTTTGTTCCATCTTGGTAGATTGTATCTTTCTAAGAATTTATCCATTTCTTCTAGGTTATCCAATTTGTTGGCATATAATTGCTTAATTGTCTTTTATAATCATTTGTATTCCTGTACATTTGTTATAATGTCTCCATTTTCATTTCTGATTATATTTACTTGAGTCTCTCTTTTGTTCTTAGTGTAGCTAAGGGTTTGTTAATTTTGTTTATATTTCCAAAAATTCAACTGTAGTTTTGTTGATTTTTCTACTGTTTTTTATTTTATAGTTATTTTATTTATATTCTAATCGTTATTATTTACTTCATTATGCTAACTTTGGGTTTAGTTGTTCTTCTTTTTCCAATTGCTTATCTTCATTATTCTAATTGTAAAGTTAGGTTGTTTGATTGAGCTCTTTCTTATTTTTCAAAGTAGATAATTATCACTACAACATTTCCCTCTTAGCACTTCTTTTACTGTATCCCATAAGTTTTGTTAACTTCTATTTTCATTTTTGTTTGTCTTGAGATATTTTTTAAATTCCCTTTTGATTTCTTCTTTTACTCAATGGTTGTTCAAGGGTGCACTGTTTAGTTTCTGCATTTTTGTAAATGTTTCTGTTTTCTTTGTTATTAATTTCTAATTTTATTCCATTGTGGTCTGAGAGGATACTTGGCATTATATCAAACTTCTTAAATTTGTAGGATGCCTTATGACCTAAGATTTCATCTGTCTCAGAGAATGTTCTGTGTGCACTTGAGAAGAATGTATATTCTGCTGCAGTTGGATGGAAAGTTCTGTATATGTCAGTGTTTAATCTACCTTGTTGTTCAAGTCAGCTGTTTCCTCTTTTTTTTCCTGCCTAGATGTTCTATCCATTATTGAATTTGGAGTACTGAAGTTGGCTGCTATTATTTTATTGTTACTGATTTCTCCCCTTAGCTTTGTTGATATGAACTTTATATATTTAGGTGTTCTAATGTTGGCTGGATATATATTTACAATCTTCCTGTTGAACTTTTATTATATAATGACCTTCTTAGTCTCCAGTGACAGTTTTTGATTTCAAGTCTGTTCTTTCCGATCTAAGTGTAGACACCCTTGATCTTTGTGGTTACCATGTGCACAGAGTATCTTTTCCCACCCCTTCACTTTGAGCCCCTATGTATCTTTATATCCAAAATGACTCCCTTATAAAAACGTACTGATGAGTATCTTTTATGCATTGTGCCACTCTGTGTCTTTTAAGACAGTTTATTCCCTTCACATGTAAAGTCACTGTTGATAGGTAAGGAGTGACTGTTGCATTTTGTTAATTGTTTTCCAGATGTTTTGCAGTTTTTTTTTTTTTTTTTTTTTTTTTTTTCCTCTCTTGCTGTCTCCTTTTGTGGTTTGGTTTCATTTATTTTTCTTCACATTTTGTGTATCTCCTATAAATTGTTCTTTTTTTTTTTTTTTTTTTGAGACGGAGTCTCGCTCTGTACCCCAGGCTGGAGTGCAGTGGCCAGATCTCGGCTCACTGCAAGCTCCGCCTCCCGGGTTCACACCATTCTCCTGCCTCAGCCTCCCAAGTAGCTGGGACTACAGGCACCCGCCACTTTGCCCGGCTAGTTTTTTGTATTTTTAGTAGAGACGGGGTTTCACCGTGTTAGCCAGGGTGGTCTCAATCTCCTGACCTCATGATCCGCCCGTCTCGGCCTCCCAAAATGCTGGGATTACAGGCTTGAGCCACCGCGCCCGGCCTCTAAATTTTTCATTTGTGGTTGCGAATTAACATCTTCTGTAAAAAGCTATCTTAATGTTATCAGCTTTTTTTGGAATCATTTTCTCTGTCTTCCCTCCTCAGACATATTTGCAAATACTCTGTTTTTCAAGACATGAGTAAATAGGGCTCTGGTTAGAGTTATCAATAGGAAAAAAAATCCTCTGAGTCTTTTGATAAGTTAGAAAATAATGATAGACTGTGGTAGAATGTCATGTATTTCAATTTCTATCATCTATGTTACTCTGCAATACATTTTCTATGTGTATTAGTCAATGTTATATATTTATAAGGTAAATCCATAAAGCATACATTCCAGAATGTCCTAACTTAGGTCATTCTTAAGAGATATGCTCCTTATAGCCTCCTTGGCACTCCTGAAGTGTTAAATATTTCAAATGAAGAAGGCTGCATATGGTTTCTGAGATGAAGTCTAGACAGGTTAGGATTATTTTTTGTTTCCTTTGCCCACACAGCACCCACTGTGCCCTCCCTTTGTTATTAGCCATTATCTGATACCCCAGACAAAACCACCTTCTGTCCTTCAGTTTTGGGGTGGGGAGCTGATTTCACCCCCAGTTTCAGGAATAAGCACAAGACAGCTACTAACAAGTGTGTTGTTCACTCAAGGAAGAAACCCAGCTAAGGGAGGAAGGGGGGCTGAAATGCAGCCTGCGTGCTCTTCTCTAAGCCACGTGCCCTGATACAGGGCTGCATCTAACTGGAGAAAGGGGAGCCATTTTCTAATACTTGCAAAGGCACTGTGTGGACTGTGGAAACCCTGGATGAGCTCATGACACAGGCCTGGCCAATGAATATACTTCAAATCCTGGCACAGATCAGACTACGGATGGACATGAACTCCAAGCCTCACACCCAAAGTCAGTCTCTAGTCTCTTACTGAAACTGTTAGAAATGTTTCTGTTTTTGCTTTATTCTGGGGCTGTGGAACTAAGGAAATGTAAACTGAGGATTCATGATGGCCACATTGCAGCACAAGGGAAAGCTTGTCTGATAATAAAGTCAATGGGGAAGAAAAAAGCAAGGCAGCTGAGAAGAGCCAAGTCCTGAGTCCCTACGCTCAGCCATTCTGAAGCTACACCCTGGATTTTTCCATTATACAAGTCCACAAATTAATTTTTTTTTGGCTTAGACCAGTTTGAGTTTGAATTCTATTATTTATAAGCAAAGGCATCCTACCATATTATCTTAGCAGAATTTTCATAAACAAGATATATATTGATCAACAAACTTCCTAAATGTTTCAAGTTCACTCCAAAGAGTGAGGGGAAAAAAGAAAGAAGCAGGAGAAAATGGCTACTTATCATCTACAGTAGTGAAGGAAGCTACAGAAGCATCAAGCAAAAGCAGAGAAGTTAGCTTTGTACTCACACAAACACTGCTCTGAAGCACTCCGCCTAGTGGCCCACAGCAGAAGCTACATATCTAAAAAGATAGAAAAGGAATCACCACTTACCTGGGAACCCTAACAGGGGAATATGTCCCATTGGTTTGAGGTAGATAAGTCCATTTTCAAAGCTGTAGTAATTCCGAAAACAAGAACATATTTATTTTGCTTTGTTCACACAATGCCTAGTTATATTAAAAGTAAAGAGACATTCAATAAATACCTTTTATGGGAATAAAAACAGACAATTTAGGAGAGAATTAACTATCGATGCATTATTTTCAAAGGTAAAGAAAAAAGAAATTATTCTGACTACACAAAACTATTTTATCAAATATCATGGTAAATTATCATTATATACTAGGTCACTTAATAAATTTCCAGAGATGATTGGAAACAGTTTCCACAGAAGATTTTGTTTCACCCCAGGAAGAAGTTTCACAAAAAGTTAGTTACCTGTCTCCATTGTTACTAGTGCCAGCTAATCCTGTCATTCTGAGTCAAATTAAAAATAACATCCACACTTTTCTCCAGTGAGATCACAGGAGATGCCTAAGTGGAATGTGTTTTAATGTGAGGAGATAATTGGTTTATATTTTTCACTGAAAATAATAAATAATTTATTTATTTAGACAACTTAAGTAAAATAGGAATTCAATGAAAGGATATTGAATAGTTCACACAATCATTGAAGATGCTGGAGAAGCAAGGTAAGAACTGAGGGAAACTCGGCACAGCCAAGATCATCCTACAGCAGCAGATCTTGGGACGTCACCACTAGGATGTTGCTGTTTGACACTCGTCACCATGGAGCTGGGCTCTGCTGAACCTAGGCACCTGCTGCCACATTCCTGGACCTGGGTCTCTGCTCAGTTGCTCAGAATCAGCTCTGATTCTTTCAGGTCTTTTGCATCATTTCATCAGGTTCCAAGTTCTAATAAAGAGACCTTAGTTGGCTGGGCCTAGATATATGCCCACATTTGAGTGGCCAAGAAACTGGAAAAAGGATCATGCACTCCCTTTCAGCTTTTGTAATGGAAGGTGGGGCCTGCCCTCATATGTTGCTTGGGGTTCAAAAAACTAGTAAGGGTGTTTTGTTGAAATGAAACCCAAAACTATAGCTATCCATTTATAGCACCTTATTAGTACAGGAAGAAACCGTGAGACAAAATGTGTAAAAGTGCATGGGAGGTCTAAACATATGAGGGGGTTTCTGAGGAGAGAAGGATCGCATTTGATTGGTGCTGTGATTTCACGGTGCCTCCTCCAAGATTCAGCATTGGCAATGTGACAGTGTTGAGGTGGGACCTACAGGAAATGATGAGGCCATCAGGACTCCTACCTCAGGAGCGGGTTTAGGAGCCCTCATGAAACAGCTTCATCCCTCTTGCCCTCCCGCCTTCCACCATGTGAGAACACAGTGTTCCTTGACTTTGGAGGATGCAGCACCAAGACACCATCTTGAAAGGAGAGAACAGCCCTTACCAGACATCAGACCTGCCAGCGCCTTGATCTTGGACTTCCTAGTCTCCAGAACTGTGAGGAATAAATGTCTGGTTTTCATAAATTGCATAGGCTGTGTTATTTTGTTGTAAGAGCATAAATTGACTAAGAAAACTGGGGATTAGGAAAAACTATATGAAGCGACATTTGAGAAGGACCTGATAGATTAGATCTCTACAAACAGAAATAGAGAGATGGTTTCAAATCACCCAGGTGAAAGGAATAACATAGCCATGTTCAGTCTGAATGCAAAATGGAGATAGTGAAAAAGTACATAGGATTCCACCACCAGTGGGAGGACAGAATTGCAGTGTTGCAGCAATCTGTAAATTTAAATGTGTATCACTCGTTCACATTTATTTAGAGTCTAGTGTGTTCTACGCTCTGAAATCAAGCAAAGAAAACCCGATTTGAGTAAGTCCAAGACTTTGCCTTTGTGATAGTCAAAATAACGACCCCATAAAGATGTTCGAGTCCCTGGAATCTGTGACCATGTTACTTTACTTGGGGCAAAAGGGACTTTGGAGATGTGATTAACCCTTGATTTAGGGGGATTATCCTTGATTTTCTTGGGGGCCAATCTAATTGCATGTGTCTATAAAATCAGAGACTCTTTCCTAGCTGCGGTCAGAAGGTGACATGACTACAGAACAGTGGTCACAGATATCCCACATCACTGGCTTTGAAGATGGAGGGATGGTCCTATGATCTAAGGAATGGGTACTGCATCCAAAAGTTGGAAAAGGCAAGGAAATGGATTCTCTCTAGAGCCTCCAGAAAGCAATACAGCCCTGACAACAACTTGACTTAAGCCCAGTAAGACCACGATCAGAGGTTTGCCCTACAGAACTATAGGATCGTAAGTCTTTGATGTAAGCCACAAAGTTGTGGTAATTTGTTATGGCAGCAATAGGAAATTAATTTTAAGGAGTTTATTATTTGGAAGATAGGCAGACCAGAAAATCCAAATTATAATATAATTCGATTAAAACTTGTGGAGATTTGGGCCAGGTGTTTTAGAAAATAATTGAGTATTAACAAGATTAACAGAAGAAATTGTCTAAAATTTACACACTAAGTACATCACGTTTTTCTAATGATCACGTTGATAGAGCAACTTAGAATCCATGGTTTTGACAAACCAAGAGACGTGTGTGTGTGTGTGTGTGTGTGTGTGTGTGTGTGTGTGTGTGTGTGTATTATATGGAATAGCCCCATGGGCACGGGCACCCCTGGGCTACAGGGCGGCACTGCACTAGCAGCCCGCGCGCACCCCACCTCACCCGCCTACCCTGAGCTGACTTGCCTGCTAAATAAACCTGTCAACCTGTCTGGTTTAACTTAGAAGGGCGTGGACACAACAAGCCTGAGGGCTGTGACTTGGGGAGGAGAGAGCACAGACGGAGCTCCTCCTCCTTCCGCCACTGCCCACCAACTGAAAACCACCAGCTGAAGTTTGCTTAGATTCTCAGCCTACACATTGTTCCCAGCAAAACTCATGCAATACTTTGGCCCCCACTCCAATTTCTTGAATAAAATATTCTACGAGTCTGCTTTTTGACTTGCAACTTATCTTACTAAATTCCAAGAAGCTTATATAAGAGAAAATTACCATGTAATACAAGATTTTCAATGTGATCATCATTGCTACTTTTAACTAGAAATTACCCAGTAAATGTATTGTGAACTGCTTTGTGACTATGCTGATTTATTTAGTCTCTCTGATCCTTGATGTGATTGTCTTAAACGTATGAGTATCACCAATTTTATAAAGTTGCTCTTCAAATTAAATGAGAGAAAAATAATCCTCCTTCTCCATATAGTGAACACTTACAAAATTATAGGCATTGTGTCCAGGTTTTTACATACTTACCTGATAGAAGTCTCCTAACAACCCTCTCTATTCAATTACAAGCATTTTGTCATAATTTTTACACATGTACCTTATAGAAGCCTCGTAACAATCACATCTTTTATAGATGAGCAAACTGAGGCTCAGACGAGTTAAAAACACATTCACCGTCAAATCGTAATGAGTTATGGAACTGGGGTTCAAATCCAGTTCTCTCTGATGCCAGAAATAGCGATTTAACGAGGACCAAGTTACACCCAGAATCTGGAGGGATCAAAACATGTGGATTCCCTCTTCTACCCCCTCATGTGTGAATTTCAATGGCTTTCACTGCCTCGGAGCAATCCTAAACTCCCTCCCAGGTTGCCTTGTAGTTGGCCCCCTTATTCGTGGGGATGATTAGGAATCTGCATTTTTGGACCACGAGCATCTATAAAGAGTTGTGTTGATCAAGAAATAAAATTTTCTAGGCCATAAGTTACTGTGAATTGTCTAGCTTCTCTGCAAAAAATAAAGGGGCTAGTCTCTTTATTTTTTATTATTCCACTATTCACAATAGCCTAGAATCAACCTAAGTGTCCTAGAAGACTGGGTTTAATCTGGGGATTACTGATGTTTTCACTGTGGTCAGTGTGGTAGATTATATTACCATTCTCCCATTATCTGGTCTTCCTGCTGCAGTGGCCCTATCTCCTAGAAGATTATACATTTCTGTCCTATTGAAGGAAGGGTCAGATTTAGACATGTGACCTGTTTGGCCAGTGAAATGTACGTAGAAGTGGCATGTGTAACTTGTAAGCAGAAAATTTCCCTTTTCAAGGATCTGGGAGCCATCACTTTCCAATGTAATCCTCCAGAAAGATAACACCTTGTTTCCCAGTCTCCATGAGAGAGTGAGAGCCTAATCTTGCTCCAAGTTGTAAAATTACCTTATATCATAAAGATAAAAGGAAGTTTATTTTTCCTTTGAGAAAAGACAGTTAGCAAAAACAGGTGGCCTATGATCGCCCCCTTACCCTCACTTTCAAAACTACCACTGCCCTTTGTATCAGGGGAGTTGAGTTCAGAATAGGTTCTGGTCTCTCTCCCCTGTTGCAATAGCTTGAATAATATCTTCCTTACTTGTTTAACTTTTTCCAGTGCAATTCTTTCTTTGACTCTTTCCTCCCTCTCTAAAACTTACATTGAAATTTTAGTAGGATTTTCAAGGCAGCCAATCTCAACCTTGAACATACAAAAGAACCCTTTACGATGAAAACCCATGTTCTCTTCCGTAAGTTATTTCTTCAGACTATTGCCTTATTGAAAGTTTCTAGTTCTTGTTTTTGCATTGAAAAGCAGAATGATGATTTTTAAATAAGTTCCTACTCACTTTTAATTTCTACTATCACAGTTTTATTGCTTTCCATGGCAATAGATTCCCCTGGTTCAACAAGAAGGCCAGAGCAAGGAAGTACAGAAACATCTCAACATATCTCAGAAAGTTATTTAACATGGACAGTGCCATTTAATATTTTTAACATCCCTATCAAATGGATGCTCTTATTATCCCCCTCTTACAGGATATTAAAACTTATATACTGTAAGTAACCAGCTGAAAGTCATATAGCTTGGAAGATACAATAAGCATACAAAGAAGCAATGGCATTAGAAGTGGAGGAGAGTGAAGGATTAAAAGGCTAAACTTAGCTTGGTTAAGAAAAAAAGAAAACTGGGAGGTGGCAAACTTGTTGGAAAGGGGAAGGATTGGGGCAGAGCAAGGTAGTGTAGATCTCTCCAGTTATCATACCCCTATGAACACATCTGTATGAACAACTATCCACATATGAAATTACCTTTACAAGAGCTAATGAACCCTGAATACATGAGTGAGTCTATGAAGCCCCTTTGCACTGCAAAGATGAGTAAAACCATCCTTGGACAGTAAGGGAACCAGTACTCTGTGACTGTGATACTCCTCCCCCCAAGACATTATGGTATTATATGCAGGAAGTCCTCCTGAACTCACAGTTTTTACACTGAATAAAGTGTGCAGAAGTTGAATATTTTTTTCCACCATACTGAGTCCCTTCACAGTAGACTCACTCCTGCAGCAGCCCACAAGCAGCACCATGAGTGTCAACAGAGTTGATCCACCTGAGGCATGCTAGGGACATAGAGAGGGGTTGGGTTAGCAACACCCATTATGTGAAACTTAGCAGTGGCTAGCCATTCCTACCAGAGGAAACATTACACCAGAGAGGTTGTTTATGGGCACAACGCTGTGGGAAACATGATACATACACTGTCCAGATTTGATGGCCTGACTTGCTCTCCCCCACAGCCAGGAGCCTTTCTGTGGCTCACCCATGGGCCCATCCAGTTACACTGAATCAGTGGTGAAGCTCCATTACAAGACTTATGTCTAACCTTTGCTTTGGGGACCTCCTAATGATAAAATGGAATATAATGGAAATCCATACAGAATTTCTAAACAAACCTATGGAGAAACAGTCAAAAACAAACCCAGACTGAGAAGACTGAAATAAATATTTAATTCATCAATGTGTAGACAGATATACATCTACAAAAAATAAGAATAGCTTAGGAAACCTGCCTCACCAAATGGAGAAAACAAGGTGTCAGCAACTGAACCTAAAGATGTGCAAATGAATGCTGTGGCAAGACAAAAAATTTCAAATAGCTGTTTTTAAAAAACATCTCTGAACTTCAACACAGTACAGAGAAATAATAGGGAAATTTATGAAAAATTCAACAAAGAATTTAAAGGGAAAAAATCAAATGGAAATCCTAGAGGTGGAAAGTTCAGTAAACAAATTGAAAATGCACTAGAGGACACCAAGAGCAGAACTGATCAAGTCGAAACAAAAAACAGTGAGCTCAAAGACAGGCTCTTTGAAAATATACTGTCAGAGTAGACAAGATAAAAAATGAGAAGAAACAAAGAAATCTTATGAGATCTGTGGGACACCATCAAAAAAACAAATCTACAGTGTTAAAGTGGAACTAAGAATGAAAAAGAGTTAGAAGCTTATTCAGAGAAATAACAGAAAACTTTTTAAACTTGGAGAAAGATTAAGATGTTTAGGATGGCCAAAGCTCACTAATCTGGTTTAAACTGAATAACACAACCACAGGACATATTATAATTAAACTTTCAAAGGTCAAAAACAAAGAGTAGGCCCTGAAAGCACTGAGAAAAGGGAAGCATATAACACATAAGAGAATTCCAATGTACCTGGCAGCAGACTTCTCAGCAGAAAGAATGTGGGCCAGGAGAGAGTAGGATAGTAGAATCAAGTGCTGAAGAAAAAACTGTCGACCATGAATACAGTATCCAGCACAGCTCTCATTTAGAAATGAAAGAGAGATTCAAACATTCTAAGACAAAAAAAAAAAAAAAAAAAAAAAGATGAAGGAATTCATTGTAACCATACCTGCCTTAAAAGAAATGCTAAAGAACAGTCTTCAAACTGAAAGAAAAGGGCACTAATGTGTAATACAAAAAATTGGAAGGTATAAATCCACAGGTAAAAATAAATATCCAGACAAATTCAGGATGCTTTAATATAGTAATAATTGAATGTAAACCACTTACATATTTTTAGTAGGAAGGTTAAAATACAAAACAAAAATAGTAACAACTACAATAATTTGTTAAGGGATACGTGATAAAAAAGATGCAAATTAAGACATCAAAAATGCAAAATGTGGGGGAGTGATTGAGTTAAAGAGCAGAGTGATTTCTTTTTCCCATTTCTTATTATCAAAATTAAGTTGATATCCATTCAAAATTACCTATTGAAACCATAAATGTTCTTTGTATGCCTCATAATAACCAAAAGGCAAAAATTTTTAATAGATGCACTAAAAATTAAAGAACAAGAAACAAAAACACACAGAGAAAATCACTTAACTACAAACGAAGACAATAAAGGAACAAAAAGGCACAAAATTTCTAAAAGACAGCAAGAAAACAGTATATGGCAGTACAAGTCCTTATCTATCAATAATTACCTTGAATGTAAATAGATTAAATTATCCAGTAAGAAGACATAGAATGCATAAATGGATTAAAAATAAGACCTAACTATATTCTTTCTATAAGAGACTCCTGTCACCTGTAAATACACACATAAATTGAAAGTGATCAGATGGAAAAAATATATTTTATGACAATGGAAACCAAAAGAATGCAGGAGTAGATATATTTATATCAAACAAAATAGACTTAAAGTAAAAAAACTGTACACACAGACAAACAAGGCCATTATGTAATAATAAAGGGGTCAGTACAACAAAAGAATACTATAATTGTAAATATATAATGCACTCAACATTGGAGAACCTAAATATATAAAGCAAACATTAATAGATCTAAAAGGAGAGACAAAAAAAAGTACAACAATAGTAAGAAACCTCGACATCCCATTTTCAGCAATGAGCAGATGATTGAGAGAGAATCTCAACAAAGAAATATTTAAACTGCAGTCTAGATCAAAAGAACTTAATAGTTATTTACATAACATTTCATCCAACAATTGCATAATTTATAGTCTTTTCACCTGCACATGGAATATTGTCCATGATAGATATGTTAAACCACAAAACAAGTCTTAGCTAATCAAAATATCAAATCATATCACATGTTTTTTCTGACTATATGGAATAAAGCTAGAAATAAATAACAAAAGAAACTTCAGAAATTGTGCAAATACATACAAATTAAACAACATATCCCTAAACAATCAATGGGTCAATGAAAAAAAAATTTTTTTAATGTCTTAAGACAAATAAAAATGAAATCAGAACATATGAAAACTTATGAAATACAGCAAAACAGTCCTTAGAGGGAGGTTTATAGCAATACATTTCTACACCAATAAAGAAGAAAGATAATTAATAAACCACCTAACAATGTATTTCAAGGAACTATAAAATCAAGAACAAACTAAGCCCCAAATTAGCAAAAGAATATAAAGATCAGAGCACAAATATACAAAATGAAGACAAAAATACAAATGATTAATTAAACGAAGGAATATTTTTTGAAAAGATAAAATTGACAAATGTTTTGTCAGACTAAGAAAAAAGAGAAAATTCACATAAAATCAGAGATGAAAAAGGAGATACTATGATGGACACTACAGAAATACAAGGAATCATGAGCAAGTACTACAAACAATTATACACCAATAAATTGAAAAACTAAGAAGAAATATATATGCTCTGGGCACATATAACCTATCAAAATTGAAGAAAGAAGAATAGAAAATGTGAACACACCAATGACAGTGAGATTGAAGGTGCGATTTAGTCTCTCAGTCAAGGAAAATCTGAAAGACTTCACACAGTAGCTCACAACTGCAATCTCACATTTTAGGAGCCCAAGGCAGGAGAATCACTAGAGGCCAGGAGTTCAGGGTTAGCCTGGGCAACATAACGAGACTCCATCTCTAAAAATAAAAATAAAAATTCCCCAGATGTAGTGGTGTGCACTTGTACTCAGGAAGCTGGTGCAGGAGGATCACTTAAGACCAGGAGTTTGAGGCTGCAGTCAGCTATGACTGCACCAATGTATGCCAGCCTCAGTAAAAGAGTGAGACTCTGTCTCAAAAAAAATAGAAGAAGAAAGAAAAGTTCACGACCTGATGGTTTTCACTGACAAATTCTACAAAACATTTTAAAAACATGCACAAATTATTTACAAAGTATTTCAAAAAAATGAAAAAGAGGGAACTCTTCCAAACTCATTCTATGAATATAGCATTACCTGACTTCAAAATGAGACAAGAACAGCTAATAAAAGAAAACTATAGGCCAATATCATTGATAAACATAGATGCAAAAATTCAAAACCAGCAGTGTGAGCATTGGTAATTCAAAAGCACATTAAAAAGATTAGTCACCATAATCAAGTAGTATTTACCCAAGGAGGTAAGGATGGTCTAATACACGTAAAACTATGAAGGATAAAAAACATAATCATTTCAATAGATGCAGGAAAAGCATTTGACAAAATTTGACATCCTTTTATGATCAATTTTTTCAACAAATTAGTTATAAAAGAACATAATAAAATAAAGACCATATGTAATAACCCATAGGCAACATTATACTGAACGGTGAAAAGAAAGCTTTGCCTCTAGGATCTGGAACATGACAAGGATGTTCACTTTAATCACTTCTATTTGACATAGTACTGGAAGTCCTAGTCAGAACAATTAGGTAAGAGAAAGAAATAAAAGGGATCCAAATTGGAAAAAAAAAAAAGTCAAATTGTCCCTCTTTGCAGATGAAATGATCATATATGTAAAAAACCCTAAATACACCACTGAGAATCAGAAATAGTAAATGAATACAATAAAGTTTCAGGATACAAAATCAACATAAAAAATCAGTAACATTTCTATATACCAATAGCAGACTATCTGAAAAAGGAATCGAGAAAGTAATCCCATTTAAAATAGTTATTAAAAAAACAAAATACCTACATATAAATTAAGCCACAGAAAGGTGAAAACTATTAAACATTGATAAAAGCAATTGAAAAAAATTAAAATAAATAGAATTTTTTCCCATGTTCATGGGACTATCCCATGTTCATGGACTAAAAGAATTAATATTGTTGAAATGACCATACTACTCAAATCAATCTATAGATCCAATATAAGCTCTATCAATTGTCCAATTTCATTCTTCACAGATATTAAACAAGATCTTAAAATCCATGTGAAACTACAAAAGACCCCAAAGAGCCAAATAAATCTTAAGCAAAAAGAGCAATGCTAGAGGTATTACACAATCTGATTTCAAAATATATTACAAAGCTATCCTGACTAAAACAGCATGGTATTGACATAAAAACAGGCATATAGACCAGTGGAACAGAAATAGAGAGCCCAGGCATAAATCCACACATTTACAGGCAACTTATTTTTGACAAACATGCAAACATACAATGGGGAAAAGACAGTCTTTTCAATAAATGGTGCTGGGAAAAGTGAATAGCCACATACAAAAGAATGAAACTAGACCCCTATCTCTCATCATATACAAAAATCAACTCAAAATAAATTAAACATTTAAATATAAGACCCCAAACTATGAAACTAGTAGAAGAAAACATAGGTGAAATGTTATATGTCATTTGTCTGGACAAGGACTTTTTAGAAAAGACATCAAAAGACATGCACAGAAAAAGCAAAAATAAACAAATGGGATTACACCAAATAAAAACTTCTGCACTGCACAGGAAACAATCACCAAAGTGAAGAGACAACCTACAAAATGGGAGAAAGTATCTGCAAACTATTCACTTGATAAGGGGTTAATATCCCAAATTTATAGAAAACTCAAACAACTCAATAGCAAAAATACAAATAATTGGATTAGAAAATAGTCAAGAGAGCTGAATAGACATTTCTCCAAATAAGACATAAAAATCACCAACAGGTATATGAAAAAATGCTCATCATCACTAATAATCAGAGAAATGCCAGTCAAACCCACAGTGAGATATCATCTCACCCCGCTTAGAATGCCTTTTATGAAAAAGTCAAAAAATAACAAATGCTGGCAAGGATGTGAAAAAAGGGGAATGTTCATACACTGTTGGTGGAAATGTAAATTAGAGCAATTGTTATGGAAAACAATATAACTTTTAAAAACAGTAAAAATAGACCACGTAATCCAGCAATCCCACTACTGGGTATATATTCAAAGAAAATTAAATCAGTACATCAAAGAGATTTCTGCACTCTCGTGTTTATTACAGCACTATTCACAATAGCCTAGAATCAACCTAAGTGTCCATCAATGAATGAATGAATACAGAAAATGTGGCATATTTGCTATATTTGGCCATTCTTGCATTGCTATAAAGAAATAACTGAGATTGGGTGATTTACAAGAAAAGAGACTTAATTGGCTCCTGGTTCTGTGGGCTGTACAGGAAGCATAGTGCCAACATCTGCTTCTGGGGAGGCCTCCGGAAGCTTGAGAGCTCGTTCACTATCATGAGGAGAGCACTAAGCCATGAGGGATCCACCTCCATGACCCAAACACCTCCTGCCAGGCCCCATCTCTAACAGTGGGGATTACAATATAACATGAGATATGGGTGAGGACAAATATCCAAACTATATCATGTGCACATTTGGCCACAAAAAAAGGATAAAATTGTGTCACTTGTGACAACATGAATGAGCATAGAGGACATTGTGGTAAGTGAAATAAACTAACCACAGAAAGACAAATAGCACATGATCTTATTAATATGTGAAATCTAAAAACACTGATCTAATAGAAATAGAGAGTAGAACAGTGGTTTCCGGACTGGGAAAGATAGGGAGGAGAGGTTTTAACAATGTGTCATGCATCAAAATACCACATTATACCCCATCAACGTGTGAAATTACCATGTGTCTACTTGAAAAAAAAAAGAAAGAAAAAAGAAAATGGAAGAATCAAGATACTGGGGCACTCGAAGAGATAGAAGAGAAAGTGAATTGGCAGTAAGGAAGACAGAGTCTGAAAGTGCAGGTCACAGAGTGGAACATTAGAGTTTATAACGTTAGAAATGAATTTTTAAGTTATTGAAAAGTTAAGTTTACAGCCATAAAAGTGAGTAGCTCAACTGAAGTGGAAGTAAAAGTCAATGAAAGATTAAATTAGAAAATATATTACTTGGCATTTAGTAGTTACTTCAGAAATATTAATAAATCTTAAGAAAATTAAGAACACCAAAGCATTCATAGTGGGCCATTATCATTATACAAATTTATGTGGTAGTATTTTATTCTTTCTAGTGAAGGAAGTAATTCAACAGTCTTGATTATAGGTTAGAAAATGATTTCTCCAGCTGTTACCCACTGACCACATTCGTTGTATTTGAATTGCTTGAGCAACTTGTTTCCGGAGAAAATGGAAATCTCAGCCTTGTCTAGAATAACCTGGGTTATCTGTTTCTATAGGATCTCTGTGACTTTTGTTTTCTTTGTTATTTGCAATTCTGTTAGTTGTAGATTACTGATAGTAATGCAAATATTCTTCTCTATAGATATGCAAATGATTGATTTTGGTGGAAGTATAATTAATTTTCCTTTTTCCACCTTCCATCAAGAAGTCAGTTTTGAACCTATCAAGCAAATTTATTTCAGTGTTCCTTAGTACCTAGATATGTGTGACTCTTTTAATTTTCCATAAAACTCATTATAACATCTTACTGGCTCCCTCATTAAATAAATGAGTTAAACAAAAATCTTAGACAAGTGTTCATTTTATATTTGTAAGTCATAATTTACCCTATTTTAAGCAATTTTCCTTTAACATTCCTAAAAATACAGATTCCTATGTCCCATACTAGACGTACTGAATCAAAATCTCAGGCATAAGGCACAAGAATTTGCATTGTTAGCAAGCTTTTCAAGTGATTTTTAGGCATACTAAATTGTATTAACCATTACCATTCTATTACTAATTCTTTTTTTAACTTTTTTTTTTTTTTTTTTTTGAGACAGAGTCTCGCTCTGTCGCCCAGGCTGGAGTGCAGTGGCGCGATCTCAGCTCACTGCAAGCTCCGCCTCCCGGGTTCCCGCCATTCTCATGCCTCAGCCTCCCGAGTAGCTGGGACTACAGGCGCCGCCACCACGCCCGGCTAATTTTTTGTATTTTTAGTAGAGACGGGGTTTCACCGTGTTAGCCAGGATGGTCTCGATCTCCTGACCTCGTGATCCACCCACCTTGGCCTCCCAACATAATATTTAATTAAATTGCATAACTACAAGAACAAGAACAAACGATGTAAATATATTTAGGAATGAACACAGGTTCCTCTTAGAAAATACACAATTTCTGTAATGGAAGGAGAAATGTACAGGCATTAAAAGTAACTCAAAGGCTTTCAGTTTGCAGTGGACATCAGTCAATAAGTTGTACAGGGGTACCAGAAAGTGCTGACTGCAAATCAGTTAAGTGGAGGTCAGTTAAGGCAGCATCCGCTGTATCTTAATTTGTAAAGTGAATGTTCTAAAACTGGGTTCACCTTTGCTGTAAAGGACCAGATGATAAATATTTTAGGCTTTGCAAACCATACGGTCTCTACAGCAACCATTCAACTCTACCATTGTAGCAGGAAAGCCCCATAGATCCATGGATGTGCTCCA
The DNA here is from genome assembly GCF_007565055.1 of Rhinopithecus roxellana. Classification (NCBI taxonomy): domain Eukaryota; kingdom Metazoa; phylum Chordata; class Mammalia; order Primates; family Cercopithecidae; genus Rhinopithecus; species Rhinopithecus roxellana. The sequence goes on along the minus strand of NC_044550.1, from coordinate 103,874,690 downwards.
ATAAAACTTTATTAAAACAGGCAGCTGGTCTGAGGGCCATGTATATATCTTGCTGTTTTCATACAGTTTTCTAAGTTGGTAGCTCCCTGCCTTTTTAACCATCAAGGATTACTTTTAATCCTCTCCTCTGATTTTATATTTCAAAAGCCTTAAGAAAAACCCACAAAATATATTTATTTTGTAATTTGGGGGGAATTCTTATTCTGTTAATAATTAGTCAATGATATATAAAGGTTACCCATTAGATCAGTATGAAATAATCAACATTACTAACTCTCATGACTTAGTTCTGGATAGAAATAAAAAGTATTCAACTATATATATATAATTTAAAACCTGTATAGCTTTCTCTGGTGTAAATATATAACTTTTCGAGATTTTTCAAGTATTAAATACAACTTTTGGGAATCCCCACACCTGGCTCCCCATGATGACATTCAAGAATTCCTCAGGATTCTGGGAATTTTAGAATGAAAGTCACTGCTCTGTAGGAATGAATGAACGAACAAATGAATGAATGAATGAGAAAGGGAAAGAAGAAGAAACAGTGTGTCTACTAATTGTAAATTAATCATCAATGAAAGTTTATTTTATTAATAAATTTGTCAACTTTGAGTTGCCAAATCTAACAAGATCACACCTCTAGTCAAATTTTATTTTAGTTCATTGACTATACTATTAATATCATCCTGAAATACTCAAAACTTCTGCCTTAATTCTGTGAATAATTCACATATTAATCACCCTATACACTACTTAATGAATGGAATGGTGCTTGGAATAAAGATAATTACAGGACTAAAAGGTTTTTCTCTGGAGGCAGGGCATGGAATTTTGTTGTCTGACTGGAATAAAACAAAATTAATCAATATTTTCTGCAACCAGTGGCTTTTGACTTAGTTGTCTATTAATATCTATCAATCACTATAACCTCAGTCCTATTTCCTCCATTCTTCTTTTTGCTATCATAAAAATTTGTCCATTTTTTTCCTGTTTGATCTATATGTTTCTCCTCTTTTCTTTTCATCCAAACAACCAGACATCAACTTAGTACAGACAGTGCAATTGATCCGAATCCTACAGAACTCACTGTTTCCATCTACATAACTTACATAATTGTCAAGCGGAAATCACTCTCAAATTTTTTAATTCAAATTTTTAATTTTAATTTAATCATTTTTTATTCATTTGTTAATTTATTTTGAAAATAATTTTAACTTATGTTTTACATTCAGGAGTACATGTGCCAGTTTGTTATATCTCATAATGCTGAGTTTTGGGGTATGAATGATCCCATCATCCAGATGCTGATTTGATATGGTTTGACTCTGTGTCCCCACCCAAATCTCATGTTGAATTGTAATTCCCAATGTAGGGGGAATGACCCGGTGGGAGGTGATTAGCGTATGAGGGCACATTTCCCCCTTGCTGTTCTCATGATGGTATGTGAGTTCTCATGAGATCTGATGGTTTAAACATATGGCATATCCCCCTGGCTCACTTGCTCTTCTGTCACCATGGTAGAACGTGCCTTGCTTCCCCCTTCACCTTCTGCCATGATTGTAAGTTTTCTGAAGCCTCCCAGCCATGCTTCCTGTACAGCCTGTGGAACTGTGAGTCAGTTAAACCTCTTTTCTTTATAAATTACCCAGTCTCGGGTAGTTCTATATAGCCGTGTGAGAACAGATTAATACATGAGCATAGTACCCAATAGTTAGTTTGTCAAACCTTGCCTTTTTCCTTCTCCCCTCTAGTAGTCCCAGTGTCTATTCTTTCCATCTTTATGTCCATGAGTACCCAGTGTTTAGCTCGCACTTATAAGTGAGATCATGTGGTATTTCGTTTTATGGTCCTGCGTTAATTCACTTAGGATAATGGCCTTCGTCTGCATCCATGTTGCTTCAAAGGACATGATTTTGTTATTTTTATGGCTGCATAGTATTCCATGGTGTATGAAATGGTTTGGAAGGTGGCCCCTATAAATCTCATGGTGAAATGTAATCCTCATTGTTGGAGGTGGAGCCTGGTTGGAGGTGTTTGGGTCATGCGGGTGAATCTCTCATGGCCTGATGCCATCCTTGTGATAGTGAATTCTTTCAAGATCTGGTTGTGTAAGGGTGTGTGGTACTTACCCCTCCTCCCATTCTCTCTTGTTCCTGCTCTGGCCATGTGATGTGCCTACTCCCTCTTTGCCTTCCATCATGAGTAAAAGCTCCCTGGGGCCTCCACAGGCGCCATGCAGATGCCATCACCGTGCTTCCTGTACAGCCTGCAAAGCTGTGAGCCGATTAAATCTCTTTTCCTTATAAATTACCCAGCCTCAGGTATTTCTTCATAGCAATGCAAGAATGGGCTAATAATACAGTGTAGATGTACCACATTTTATTGATCCAATCCACTGTTGATGGGCACCTAGGCTGACTCCATGTGTTTGCTATTGTGAATAGTGCTGTGATGAACATGCAAGTGCATATGTCTTTTTGGTAGAATAACTGATTTTCTTTGGGTTATACACCAGTAATGGAATTGTTGGCTTGAATGGTAATTCTATTTTAAATTATTTGAGAAATTTCCAAACTGCTTTCAACAGTGGCTGAGCTAATTTACATTCGCACGTATTATGTGTAAATGTTCCCTTTTCTCCACAGCCTCCCAAGATCTGTTGTTTTTTGATTTTTTAATAGTAGCTATTCTGGCTGGTGTAAGATGGTATGTCATTTTGGTTTTGATTTGCATTTCTCTGATGATTAGTGATGTTAAGCCTAATCTTTGCTGCCAAAATACTGGGAAAATAGTGTGTCACTTGTCAAAATAGTTTTACTTTGCTTTAAATATAATCTATTGAGTAGTATATTTCTTCCAGCAAAATTAAGAAGTAAACATTTAGAAATGTATAGTACCTTGCTGTTAAGTCTTTGCACAAGTATACCAATTGAACATAAAGTCCACCTTAAACTTTCATTTGAAATGAAAGACAATTTTTAAGAGGTTAAGGGCTAGTAATTTGTTAAAGTCCTGAAGTTAAATTAGTTCAAGTAAATGCAAAGAATTTCCTTTAATTAAAGCCTTTTAAATGAACACTTTAAAGCATAGTTGGTTTCTCCCTCAAATCTTGTCCAAAGCCACTGTTTACAACTCAGTGTATCAAAGGTTTCAGATATGATTATGAAGCTCCCTCAACTTACAAGGTGCTATTTGTGACTTTAGATGGCTATGGCTATCATTCTGGCTTTTCTGCCTTTTGGCAACAATAAGCACACGCCTCCCATTTCTCCCCCACCCTGACTTACCCCTCTTTTCATTTAATATATACTTTTTCTCAGAGTGTTCTTACACATCTTTAACTGTAAATATGACAAAAGCACACAGTATAGTACATGTGCCACATGTACAAATGTTGTATCTAGTCATACAATTTTCCTTTTAAAAAAGAAATATTTTATTTTCAAAAAGCAAAGACTCTAGGAACCTTTCCTAGTGGCCAGTCATAAAAACATAAATTCCTGGCTAGTTTCCCAAATTTGCCTGACCATAAGAACCACTTGTGATATATGTCAAACACATGTATTCTGAGTCTCATCCATGATCTCCTGAATCAGAATCTCCAGGTGAGAGGCCTGGGACTACACATTTTAAACAAACGTCCACAGTGATTATTATGATTAGTAAAGCCTGAAAAAAAGTTCACTTGGATCTTTATGACTGAATAACCTCACAAACATAGGAAAGTTACCTGGAAAAAAATATGAGAATTCTGAAATTCTGCCTTTGCTGCAAGTGTCTGTTCCCTCCTTCTCTACTTATCAAGACCTGACAGCTTATGTAACTCCCCAAAACCACCAACACCTGGGAAGGGTTGAAAATGATTTTAATGAAGAAGAAAAGCTGATGTTTAATTTCAAAACTGACGGTGAGAATAGAACAGAGAGGCACGAATTTATCTAGATTCTAACACAAAGCATTGTATTTGAGTCTACACACGAAATTGGTTTCATGTTTATTTTTTGTAAGTTTTCACCAAACTCTGTGCATATACGGAGGCTGGGCAAGAAAGAAAGAAACCCAGAAACATGGCATATTCCATCCCTTATTTATTTCCCCATGCAAGCAGCCAGGGCTTCTTCACCTAGTCCCTGTGTCAAGCTGACTTTCTGTCTACTTCTCTATCAGAAATGGAGCTTCCCCAAAGACTGCCTCAATGTCAGTTACCCAAAGGCCTTTTTTCCATCTTGTGCTCCTAAACTTCTACGATATTAAATATTACCCTTTCTGGAAATTCTCCTGAGCTTTGATTTCTAAAATTTTACTCTAACTCTGTTTCATTTCTTCTTTTATAGACTCTCTTTTCTCTAACCCTTTAATGTAGACATGTTGTATGGCTTTGTTCTTGACCTTCTGATCTCTCCACATTCATTCCCCCAGAGCATGTATCCATTTTCTTGGTGTCGGCCTTCCTGTCTGATTATAACCATCAAGTAACGATGTTGGTGATGAGGATAGCTAACATCTCCTAGGCATTTTCCATGTAGGTTATAATAAACACCCTATATAATTCGTACCATCAAATTCTTCAACCCTAAATGATACTATTACCACAATGTAAGAGATGAGGAAATTGAGATTTTCATCAAAACCCTGGAAAGCCAACGTGAAGAGCCCCTGTGTGTCTCCTTTCCTAATGCCTCCAGGCATCACGGCATGTGGATTGCCGTGGAGTGGGGAATAGGAAGCGCAGCATTGTGAAAACACCGGAAAATACGTTATGCTAACGGGTAAAGACGCTCATCTCTGCACAGTGACGGTTTTGTTTCTGAGTCAGGTTTGAGATGGGCCAGTCCTGAGTCGATGGTGCCACCAGGGATCACGAGTTTAATAAGATCTTCGTGGATGCTTGGAACCCAACTGGTCTCTGTTTTCTACTTTAGGGCAAGAGCCACAGCTTGAGTGGGGTGGTTTTGGTGTCACACACGCGATTAATAATACCCACCGCTGCAAAGGAATCACCGTGGACGACGCCTCGTTTCATCCCATGCTCTTGCGATTGATCCCTCTCACCTGTTTACTGATTTCATTCAAATTCTTCAGCGACCACAGGACCCCGACTTGCCCTCTCCATCCAGGTTCCCATCACTCTGCTTTACAGGCCTGGCCTGCTCGCTGCTCCTCACACCAGCGCTGCACGACTCCCTCCACGCCTTCGCCCTGTTTCCTCCATCAGACAGGACTCGCTTCGTCCATCTCCGTCAGGCAAAAGCCTGCCCAGCGTTCAAGACCCTCCTCAGATGCCGCCTCCACGATTAGGCTTCTCCTGACCCCTGGGCCTGTAACACGCGCCACCATAACTCTCCACCTCAGCCCACATTCCCACAGCACTCGCGTCGTCCGCGGCCCGCAAGGTGGCGCTTAATTCTATTTTAGGGTATTTCCTGCTTGTTTCCTGCACATACCGTCGCGCTACGCACAGCCCCGAGTGCCGCGCGCACGAGTGGCACGCGCTTTCAGCCGTCCCGCCGCAGGACAGCAAGGGCAGCCGAAGCCACTTCCCGCCCCAGCGGAGACCGCCGCCAGCCCGCCCGCCCGCCAGCCCGCAGCGCCTCGGGCGGGCTTTCCTCCCTTCGGGAGGCGCGAATCCTCAGGGGCTCCTCGAGAGGGCGCCAGGGAGCAGCTGCGCGCGGACACCTTTCGGCCCTCTGCGGCCGCCGTAGAATCCCCCCCCCCCCCCCCCCCCCCCGGCAAAAACCCGGAAGTGGAACTCTCAGCCATTCACCGTTTGGGTGAAGACGGAGGCGGGTTCTGGAGAGACGTACGCTGTCAGGCAGTGTTTAGTTCGCCTCCACTTCTATTCTTCCCCGCCCAGGTGCTGCTCCGGGTGGCAAACTCGTTCTGAGCCGGCTTCAGCCTCTCCGCGCAGAAGTCTCCCGGAGCCATGGCCGAGTACTCCTATGTGAAGTCTACCAAGCTCGTGCTCAAGGGAACCAAGGCAAAGAGGTGGGTCCTGCAACTCGGGCGGGGGCCTCCTCCGTTCTTTTCGGACGCACTCCAGCCTCGCGAGTCCGGTGGAAGCCGTGGCGCGGAGGGCCGGCTTTGTGGCCTCCCAGGCTTCGCCCTGGCCCCTCTCCGGGCTGGACGGAGGCCGGGCCGCGGTTCCCGGCGCCTGTGCAGAGAGGGGCAGCCTCCCGCGCGGACGGCCTTGGAAACAGGGTAGACGGCGGGTGACCCGTGGCCCCTACCCACGAGTCTGGGTCCCCTGAGGCATCTCTCCAGACCTCTGCCTGGTGGGTCTGCATTAGTCTGATCTCGTAGTTCGTGATAATAACTTCCTTTATTAGGGATTATTTTCTCCGTTGTCTCTTTTCTTCCTAGACAAGTTCTTGATTAGTTTTTTCTAACCTAATATGTAGAGTGAAACGAGGATGAATCACACAGTGGTTGAGGTGTATATGGGCTTTGATAGGGATATGGGCTCGAACCTGCACTCTGTCGTTTACTAATTTTGTAATTTGTGGCAAATTGGTTAATATGTCTGAACTTCCATTTACTCATTAAAAGATCAAATATTTTTGAACCTCCGTTTACACATTTATACTTTCGATTGTTTATACTTTTAGAAGGCTGTGAGGATTAAATGAGAGAACATGTATACAGTAAACAAATTGAGCCAAATGTGAGGAGGAGGTCGTAGTAGTAATTTATTAGCTTTTTAGGGAAAAATACCTGTGCACTCATATCCCCGCTTCTTTTTTAACTGGCAAATTTGCCCGAGGTTGACTGTACATACAAATGTTGAGCATTTCTCTCTGGTCTCTGATAAACAGAGGTTTTGACATTTTTAGGCGAAATGGAAAGAAGGTATCAAGGAGTGAGTTGAAGGCACTGCCCTTGAGAACCCTGTCTAGGAGCCTGGCCTCATGAAGATGCCAGAATAAATGGCAGGTTTATCCGGAATGAATGTGAGATTTTTACTCTGTGAATTTCCTGGGAGGAGATAAGAGGTATTTTCTGAAAACTTTATGATGAAAATTCAGACAAAAGTGTCTTAAGATTATCGTAATAATCATAATTAATGCTTATGTAGCACTTCCAGTGCACCAAGAAATTGTAGGCACTTTGCACATTAACTTTTTTCAAATCGCCCTTGTTTTTTTCTTTTTTTATTGAGATGTAATTCATAATTATAAAATTCGCCCTTTTGTACAGTCAGTGGTTTTTAGTATATATTCGAGAGGTTCACCACTGTCTAGTTGCTCAGCATTTTCGTCATCCCAGAAGGAAACCTCCTCCTGCCCATTAAAGCAGTCACATCCCATCCTCCCCTTCTCCTAGTCCTCGGCAACCTCTAATCTGCTGACTATGTGAAATTGCCTATTCTGAATATTTCCTAAGAAAGAAATCATGCAACATGTGGCCTTTTGTATCTGGCTTCTTTCACTTATAACATTCTTGAGGTTCATCATTGTTGTAGCACTTATTCCTTTTTATGGCTGTGTAGTATTCCATTGTGTGGATGTAACACAGTTTGTTCATCCATTCATCAGTTGATGAACATTTGGGTTGTTTCTAGTTTTTGGCTGTTGTGACTAAGTTAGTGTGAATATTCTTATTTAAATATTTTTGGGAGTGTATGTTTTCATTTCCCTTGGGTATACATACTTAGGAGTAAAATTGCTGGGTCGTATGGTAACTAACTTTTTGAGGAACCCTAAACTGTTTTCTGCGGATGCTGCACCATTTTACATTTGCACCAGCAATGTGTGAAGGTACGTATTACCTCTTAATCCTCACAGTAACCTTAAGAGTTAAAGTTATTATCCTAATTTTTTAAGTGGGGAAACTGACTCACAGAGAGATTCAGTACCTTTTCAAAAAATCACCGAGCTAAGAAGTTACAGAATCAGGATTTAAAATCTGGCCGTGTGGCTCTGCAATCTGCTTTGAACTCTTACGTAATATGTATAAAGCCTGAAGCAACCTCTCAGTACTGTATTTAAGAGGGCATAGCAATGTAAGTCATCAGTAATTTATAAATGAAACAGCTTAGAAGACTTCCAGGTTTCAAGCTTATATTTATTTATCATACAAATCAATATACCTAAACTCATCTATATAAATTATGTCCGGTAGTAAGAAGAAAAAGAGCAAAGATAAGAAGAGAAAAAGAGAAGAAGATGAAGAAACCCAGCTTGATATTGTTGGTGAGTCAGTTTTCAGTACTCTATCCTGAAAAAAGTTAACATTTCTTGGGATCTCATTGAAAATATTTTCCTAGTTAGAAATTTATGACATATTCATATTTGTCTTAAAGTGCTTAAATATGACCTACAGTTGTAAATTCCATTTATTCTTTAGCACAGTGGGTGGTGCTGATGCCTTTACTTCATTATCAGAACAAAGCACAGGAGAGAATTATAACTCTCTGACTTAGGCACCATTAGACTGCTTAATAATTGGAGATTCTGATGCATAATTTTAAAGGCCTAATGTAAATGTTTTTCAACCAAATAATATTTTACAAGTTATTTTCTTTGAACATGTATACATTTTAATTGTAGAAATCAGTTGTCTTTTAAAGGAAGTATCTTCACAGGAAAAAAATCATTATTTTGTGAACTCTGAAATTAATGAAAATTGTAAATACAACTTCAGGGTAGCCTGTAAATGATGCTAGAAATAAACTGACCCAAACACACTTAACCAGCCTGTTTTCCATTTAGTTCTTTCCATACTTTTTTTTTTATCTTTTAAATCTTGGCAAGTTGCATTTTGAATCTTCATAAATTATGGTAACTTAAAAAATTTATAAAAATATGAAATGGTATAAAGCCAATGTTCTGGAAGAATCATTGCTTTTGAAATGGCAAATCAACAATTCTAAAATTAGGGTAAATGTCTAGGATAGATATGTAGATGTGGAATTGCTGTGTCAAAGGATAAGTGAATGTTTAACTATGTAAGAAACTGCCCAAAATTTTCTAAAGTGGTTGTGCCATTTTACCCTCCCACCAAGAATGAATTAGTGCTCCAGTTACATCCTTGCCAAGAGTTGATGGTGTTATCAGTCTTTTCTCCCAGTCTGAGTTTTACCTTTTCGGTTTCTTAATGGTGGTTTTTGGGTGAGCAGAAGCTTTTTTTTTTTGTTTTTTTTGAGACGGGGTCTCACTCTGTCACCCAGGCTGGAGTGCGTGGAGTGCAGTGGTGCAATCTCGGTTTACTGCAAGCTCCACCTCCCAGGTTCACGCCATTCTCCTGCCTCAGCCTCCGGAGTAGCTGGGACTACAGCCACCCGCCACCACACCTGGGTAATTTTTTGTATTTTTGGTAGAGACTAGGTTTCACCATGTTAGCCAGGATGGTCAGAAGCTTTTAATTTTTATAAAGCTCAGTTTATATTTTTTCCTTTTATGGTTACTGCCTTATCTCTTTGATCTAAGAGATCTTTGCTTACCCCAAAGTCAGGAAAATATTCTGCGTTTTCTTTTAGAAGCATGATAGTTTTAGTTTTAACACTAAATCTGTCATTCATCTCAAATTAATTTTTGGCATGGGGTGAGTTCGGTTTCAAGATTTACTTTTTTTTTTTTTAACATCTTGATAGCCAGTTGTTCCAGCACCACTGTTGTTTCCTTTTTCCATTAATCCACTTTGGTATCTTCATAAAAAATCAATTAACTTTCTATGTATTGGTCTATTTCTATTTCTGGACTCTGTTCTGTTGATACGTTTGTCTGTTTTTCTGTTGATATATTTCTCTTTATTGCTATAATTTCATGAAGTCTTGAGATCTGGTGGTGTGAGTCCTCCAACTTTGTACTTATTAACTATTAATTTCTACAGTGAAACCTGTTGGATTTTCTCAGAGAATTGTATTGAGTCCAGATCATTTGGGGTAGAAGCAACATCTTAATATTGGGCCTCAATATTTCATAATTTTCAATGTAGCAGCCTTGCATGCCTGTTTAAAAATTTATTCTTAAGTATTTTATAATTTTACACTACTGTCAATAGAACTTTTGAGTTTGATTTTCCAATTGTTTGCTGTCAGTATGTAGACATACAATTGATTTTTGTGTAGTGACTTTGTAATCTGAAAAGTCTGTTTCACTTATTACTTCTAGAGGTTTGTTTATATAGAAAACTAAGAAATTTGCAATGTTTCCTGTGACTATCGTTTTACCTCTTTCTTTCTAATCCTTGTGTCTTGTCTTTCTTTTTACTGGTTTATTATACTGTCCAGGACTTCCATAGTGTTGAACAGAAGTCATGAGATTGGGCATAATTGCGTTGTTCCCAAGCTTAGGCAGAAAGCTTTCAGTAGTCCACCATATGGTATGATGTCTGTAGGATCTGCAGAGAAAACCTTTATCAAAATGAGGACATTCTTTTTAAACTTTGATTCTTGGGAGTTTTTATCATAACGGTGTTTAATGCTGTCAAATGCCTCTTTCTGTATCTGTTGAGATGATTATACAGCTTTCTTCTTTCTGCCAATGAATTACATTGGTTTCGTTTTCAACTTTTTTTTTTTTTTGAGACGGAGTCGCACTCTGTGGCCCGGGCTGGAGTGCAGTGGCCGGATCTCAGCTCACTGCAAGCTCCGCCTCCCGGGTTCCCGCCATTCTCCTGCCTCAGCCTCCTCAGTAGCTGGGACTACAGGCGCCGCCACCACGCCCGGCTAGTTCGTTTTCAACTTTTAAACTAACTTTACATCCCTGGGGTAAACCCCACGTGGTTGTCGTGCCTTGTCCTTCGAGATTTTGCTAGATATGATTTTTTTTTAAACTTTCTATATTGGTGTTGATGGGAGATATTGACTTCTGTTTCCTTTTCTTGTAATGTCTTTATTTGATTTTGGTGTCAAGGTGATATTGGGTGTCATAAAATGAGATGGGAAGTGCTCTCTCCTTCCCTGTTTTTGGAAATACCTATGTAAGATGGGTATGATTTCTTCTTTACATGTTCGATAGAACTCACCAGTGAAGTGGTCTGAACCTAGAGGGTTTTATTTGGTTTGGTTTTAGTTTTTTGTGGGAAAATTTAAAAATTTTAAGAGATATTTTCAGATTTTTCTGTTGTGTCAGTTTTGGTAATTTGTGTCTTTTAAGAAAATTTCATTTCATCTAAGTTGTTGGATTTATTGGCAGAAAATTGTTCAGAATAGTCCTTTAATACCCTTTTAATGTCTGTAGAATCTAATCTGTATTGCAGTCTCTTCATATTGGTAATTTATGTTTTTGCTATTTTTTCCTGGATCAGTCAGTCTAGCTGTAGGTTTATCAATTTGTTTATCTTTATAAGATCATTTATTTTAGATCATTAATGATCTTTCAGTACAGGGGTATTCAGTCTTCTGGCTTCCCTGGGCCACAATGGAGGAAGAAGAATTGTCTTGGACCACACATAAAACACACTAACAATAAGCTGATGAGCCAAAAAAAAAAAAAAAAAGGCAAAGAAATCTCATAATGTTTCAAGAAAGTTTATGAATTTGTGTTGGGCTGCTTTCAGAGCTGGCCTGGGCCACATGCAGCCCTCAGGTTGGACAAGCTTGTTTCTGTATTACTTATTTTGTCTTTTTTTCATTTTCTATTTCATTTATTTTCAATCTTTTTTTTTCCTCCGTTTAACTTATTTTCAGTTTACTTTGCTCTTGTTTTATAGCTTCTTAAGAAGGGAGTTAGAGCTCTTCATTCCACTTTAGTTTTAGTTATAGTCAACACATTTTGTTTTCATTTTCATTCCATTCAAAATATTATCTACTTTTCCTTGTGATTTTTCTTTTCATGGACCCATGAGTTATTTAAAAGTGTATTGTTTTTAATTTCTACTACATGGAGATATTATAGATATGTTATTGTTGCTGATTTCTAATTCATTTATAGTATGGTTGGAGAACATACTTTCTTAGTAAATTTCCATGTGCACTTGAAAAGAATGTGTATTCTGCAGATGTTGGTTCAGGGTTTTTTTTGTTTTTTTTTTTTGGAGATGGAGTCTCACTCTGTTGCCCAGCAGTCTGGAGTGCCGTGGCGCAATCTCAGCCCACTGCAACCTCCGCCTCCCAGGTTCAAGTGATTCTCCTACCTCAGCCTCCAGAGTAGCTGGAATTATAGGCACCTGCCACCAGGCCCGGCTAATTCTTTTTACATTTTTAATAGAGACGGGGTTTCACCACATTGGCCAAGCTGGTCTCAAACTCCAGATCTCAGGTGATCCGCGTGCCTCGGCCTCCAAAAGTTGTAGGATTACAGGCGTGAGCCACGGTGCCTGGCCGGTTCAATGTTCTTTAGATGTCAGTTATCCCGTGACTAGCCACATCTTCTGTGTCCTTACTGACTTTTTACTAATCCTACAATGTATTGAAAGTTATGTTAAAATCTCCAACTATAGTTCTGGATCTGCTTACTTGAGCAGTTTTTGCTTAAAGTATTTTGAAGCTCTTGTGTACACATTTAGAATTAAGTCTTCCTTATAAATTCAGTCTTTCATTTTCGTAATATTTTAACCTTTATTTCTGTGAAATGTCTTGATGCCTAGTTAAATTATTTGACCACCCTTTGGCTTCTGTCCAGCCTGGGACTTTGTTTGTTTGTACTTATTTATTAGGGTTTTGCATGTAGACTTAGACTGTGACTCTTACTCTAGGAAAGGTCCATCCTCATGGGCCTCAACAACATGTGCTTTGTATACTTGGTGAGTTCTCTCCACTCTGCTGTGTCTCAAATTTGTGTGATCTCTGGCGTCTCCAGTCAGCCCTCAGCAGTGCCAGCCGCTCTGCAGAGGCCTTGTGGAGCCTGCCTTCTGCATGCGCTCCCCCCAGCCCTTGGCCACAGACGTGCAGAGAGCTTTTGCATACTCTTTTGAGGCCTCACCTCTGTGTAGTTCCCTCTTCTCCAGTACCTTATTCCATAAACTCCCAACCTGTTAGCACTGCAAGATTCTCAGCTCAGTGACACTGCCTCGTTCTTGGAGGTCTCGACCTCTCCGTGTGGTCAAGAAACTGCCATTGGGCAGAAAACAGAAGTGTGTGTGAGATTTGCCTCCTGTGTTTTCCTGTTCTCAGATACCACAGTCCTGTTGTGCCTGTGTTCCAATCCCCGAAAACAGTTTTCTCAAATATTCTATCCAGTTTCAGTCTTCTCGTTGGTCGTGGTGGGAGGGCAAGTCCATCTTGGCTGGAAGAGGAAGTCCTTCTGTGTCTTTTTCTCTTTGTCCTTCCACCTTCTTTTGCATTGTGGATTTTCTAAACTTACCATGTAAGTAAGCATGTGCCTATTTGTGAAGGGAAAGAAAACCTGTTAATTTTTTAAGGTTGTTCTGTTGGTTCCTCACAAGGATCTGAAGGGATTAGTAAATAGGATGAAAGAAATTCTGTCTTTCACATGGAGAAAACCAGGTGTGACATTAATAAAAACACGCATGTCTGTGTCTGTAAGCAAAGTTTCACTGAGCTCTGCTAGATTAAGAAGCAACTGGACTTATAACATCGTAGTTTGCAAAACACGTATATTTTATTTACCCAGGAACTAAAGCTAAGTAAGCTATGGGTTAATAGAAGGTCTGTGAAGGGTACTTAGACTACAGTGAGATTGGGGAAGAAAATTCCATTTCCAAATCTAAGATACATCATTCCTTTGTGCCGAGCACATAATGAAGGTAGAGATTTAAGGGGACCCTTGGCACAGAGGCCCTGGGTTAGTCAGAAGGTGAGGGGAGCTGTCACACGGCCTTGATGCTGGAGTGAGGGTGCCCTGGTCGTGGCTCATCAGCCATGACACTGGTGCATCGAGCCTTTGTTTGTTTGTTTTTTCTTTTTTTTGGTTTTTTTTTTTTTGAGACAGGCTCTTGCTTTGTTGCTCAGGCTGGAGTGCAGTGACATGATCATGGCTCAATGCACCCTCAACCTCACGGGCTCACGCAGTCCTCTCACCTCAGACTTCTGAGTAGCTGGGACCACAGGCTTGTACCACCACAATCGCTAATTTCTTAATTTTTTTGTAGAGATGGGGGTCTCCTTTTGCTGCCTAGGCTGATATTGGACTCCTGGGCTTAAGTGGTTCCCTGCCTCCGCCTCTCAAAGTGCTGGGATTACAGGCATGCCAGACATGTAAACATCCTAAACTATGTGAAAATATGCGAAAAGCTTTGTTACGCATTGTGAGACAACACAGCAGGGGTATTTGACCATCTGCCTAAGGTTTAAAAGGAAATAACTTTAAGCCTGTGTCTAAATAGCAAGTCATGTTTTAGAGCGGATTCTCAAATTCAGCTTAGGCATCTGCAGCATAGACACAGCTTGAGCTGTAACCTGACGTAGAGACAGGAGCTTGAGCTGTAACCTGACGTAGAGACAGGCAACTTCCGTGCCCACTGTTCTTAGGGTCCACTGCTCTTTCACAGCCGAAACCCCCAGAGTGGCACTGATGAGTGTTCTGTTCTTTTACTTGAGTCATTAAACGTACAAGCATACTTCTGAGGGTTGAATGTAGGCCACTTGCAGAAAATAGGCAGAATAGCTCACATGTAATTCTTGATGATACTATGTTTCTTATTCTTTGAAATCCCATTGAGAACAAATACTGGCATCTGCTCAAAGTAATTTCTTTTTCAGTTCACAATATTGTAAGTAATGTTACATATCATTTCCCTACTTGAACAGAGTGTGAAAATTTTGAGGAGCTTGTCTGCCAGAAATTTCTTCTTCTTTTGCAAAACATTAATGAGATACTATATTTAAATGATTTTATTTAATATGAAGTGTAGTTGATCAACATGGCATAGAACATACAAAATAAGTAAAATGAATTTAAAATCATTAACTATTACATTTATAAGAAAGACTTGCTAATCATAACACTGTTCATGATGATTCTGAATAAAGCGTTATTTCTTTTATTGAAAACAATTGTAGCTATAAGACAACTCAGGCATCTAAATTGCTGTTAGTTTTACTGCTTTCTAATCATCTTTGGCTGAAATTTTAATTTTGATTTTCTTTTTCTCCATTGGTTTTGTGTGTATGTGGAGGTAAAATATACAGAATATAGGATTTGCCAGTTTTTCTATTTTTAAGTATACACTTCAGTGGCATTTAAATACATGCACCGTTTTACCTTCCCACCAGCATTGCATCGGGTTTCCGTTTCTCCACATCCTGCCCAACATTTGTTTTTCTGGTTTTCTTGGTTTTTGTTTTTGTTTTTGTTTTTGTTTTTTTGATACTAGCGATACTCATGGGTGTGAAGTGGTATTGTATTGTGGTTTCGATTTACATTTCCCTGGTGACTAGTGATGCTGATCATCTTTTCATGTGCTCATTGGCCATTTATACATCACGTTTGGAGCAATGTCTGTGTACATCCTTTGCCCAGTTTTGAATTGTGATGTTTGTCTTTTTGAAGCTCTCTATATAGTCTGGTTATTAATTCCTTATAACCATATGCAGTTTACAAATGTTTTCTCCATTTTCTGGGTTGCCTTTTACTCTGTTGACAGTGGTTCTTGATGCACAAAAGGTTTTAATTCGGATGAAGTCCAGTTTGTCTGTGTTTTCTTTTGTTCCTGTGCCTTTGATGTTCTATGCAAGAAATAATTGCCAAATTCGTGGTCATGAAGCTTTTCCCATTTTCTTCTAAAAGGTTTCTAACTTCAACTCTTACATTTAGGTCTTTGGTCTATTTTAAGTTACTTTTTGTATTTGGTCCAACTTCATTTTAGCTAAAATTTTATGTATTTTAAAATTTATTATGAAAAGCATGAAATGTTTAGTTGAATAGAAAATTTTGTGCAGTGGAATTAACTGAATCTTTAAAACCTTTTTATTATGGAAATATCCAAACTAATCCATACATAGAAGAATATGAGTCCCCCATGTGTCCAGGGCCCGGGATTAATTGTCAGTATTTTGCCAATCTCATTTCATTTACACACACACCCACACACACATTTTTTCCTAGAAATTTTAAGTAAAATCACAGATGATATGTCATTTTACCCATAAGTATGTAAATGTGCATTTCTTAACATGGTATGTCTTTCTCTCATCATCTGTTTTGTTCTTTTATACATTATACTATGTCATTATCAGACCATGTAAAATGAACGAGAATTCCTTAATATGTCATATCCAGTTAATGATTGACTTATTTCTGCTCTAGCTAAAGTACAATTTAGGAGGGGGTTTGAGGATATTTTTTAACATTAAGATATAAACTTTTATAACAACTGCTTAACTGATTGTTCCTAGGGTCTAACATTTCTCTTGGCAAATTGGAAATTAGTATATATAGACATAGATTCTGCTCATTTTGCTTTCAATCTAAAATCATAGTTAAGATTACTGGCCAGGCACAGTAATCCCAGCACTTTGGGAGGCCGAGGCAGGTGGATCACAAGGTCAGAAGTTCAAGACCAGCCTGGCCGAGATGGGGAAACCCCGTCTCTACTAAAAATACAAAAAAATTATCCAGGCGTGGTGGCGGGTACCTATAGCCCCAGCTACTCGGGAAGCTGAAGCAGAGAATTGTTTGAACCTGGGAGGCGGAGGTCGCAGTGAGCCGAGATTGTGCCACTGCACTCCAGCCTGGGCGACAGAGCAAGACTCCGTCTCAAAAAAAAAAAAAAAAAAAAGATTACTATGCTAGAAAGTCTTCCTGTAGGGACATTTCTAAGAAATGTTATGATGGGCATTGCCTCTGGAAAGCAGGCATGAATAGATGGCTGGGGTCTATCATGAGAGAGACCGTTCTCTGTGTGTCACTTTGTACCTTCACATGTTGCCTTTTGTTTTGTTTTGGTCTTTTTTTGAGACAGGACCTTGCTGTGTCACTCAAGCTAGAGTGCAGTGGCGAGATCATAGCTCACTGTAACCTTGAACTCCTGTGCTCAAGGGATCCTCTTTCCCCAGCTCCCCGAGTAGCTGGGATTATAGGCATGCACCCCCATGCCTGGCTGTATGTTGCTATTTTGTATTTTAAAAACCTATTCCTGACTGTACTGGTAGTCGCATGAATCTGTGCACATACATGTACATGTAAAACTGGTGAAATCTGAATAAGGTTCATGGATTATACCAATGTCAATTTCCTGATTCTGACAGTGTATGATACTTATGCAAGGTGTCATCATTGAGACAAAGTGAGTAAGGGATATGTGAGATCTTTGTATTATTTCTTACAACTGCAAAATAAAAAGTTTTTAAAACTAAGTTATCATAACACAAAAAGAACTCTGTGTCAAAACTAAGATACAAAGTTTAAATATTGATTTTATTTTTTAGGAATCTGGTGGACAGTAACAAACTTTGGTGAAATTTCAGGAACCATAGCCATTGAAATGGATAAAGGAACCTATATACACGCACTCGACAATGGCCTTTTTACCCTGGGAGCTCCACACAAAGAAGGTTTGTGTCTGGAAGGGAAGAGGCTGCCACAAGTGTAGGTTTTAGGACATTCATTCGCTTAGGCCAAACTCTAACTAGTTTCAGACATTTTCCAAAGGAAATCTTTCCAAAATTTTCCAAATTTTCCATTGCATTTGACTCTTCCGCTTTTTTCTTCCTTAATGTTTACCAGCCATTAGCAAGTCCCTCTTTCTAATACAAGCATTTGAAAATGTTCTGTGTAGTTCCAGAAAAGTATCTTTGGAAATCAAAACAACATGAGTAATTAAAGTAGTAAGTGTAAAGAAAAAAGAAAACCTACTTGAGTCAAAATGTTTGAATTTCTTTTTTATTCAGACCTATTGCCAAAACTAACCTGGGTGTGGGTAACAATTTGAAGTTTCCTCATTTTCTTTAGCCCGTTAGAGGAAGCACTAGTGAGATACGAAGTAATTAGAAGATAAAAAGCAGTATCATTTGGTCAACAAGGCCATCCCTTGAATAAATGAAAGCATTTAGTTTTTTAAATAAGTGCTTATTTATGACTGTATTTTAAAACATAATGAGAAGATATCTCAGAAGTTATTAAATAAGCATTATGTTAGCCTGTCCTACTCAATATGTAAAATTAGCGCTGTAGTTAAAAGAAGGTAAAATAGATCTTGATTCCAAAGATACAGTATTACAGTGACATCAGCATATCTGAATATTCTTACATTTAATTGCAGAAGAAAATAGCCACATTTTTTAAAGCAAAATGATATCTTTATAGCAAATGTCAAATTTATTTTCAAATGTTTTTTTCTCCAATAGTTGATGAGGGCCCTAGTCCCCCAGAGCAGTTGACGGCTGTCAAACTATCTGATTCCAGGTGAGCTTATGTTGTAATATAATTAGTAACCAGTTATTTAAAAAATTTAATTGTATTCATTAAAAATGTTAGTGTCTGTCTTAAGCCCACAGAGTAATTTTGATATAAAAAACAAAATAGCTTTTTTGAAAGGTAGATTTTGTGATCTACTTCTAGTGGATTTCCTGTCATATATAATGCTAGGCTGGAAAAAAAAATATGTAAAAAGTCAAGATTAATAATTTCACACACCAAATAAGATAGATTAAAAAAGAAATCAAACAGTACAAAACCTGGTTCACTGTTACTACGATAGTTAAACTCACTGTGGGGAAGTCCAAAGACAAACAGGAAGACTAGAAAAAGGAGTATTGTTGAAACCAGCAGAGAGTGTTACAGAGTCATAATGACCAGAAGAATATTTTTACTCAGTATTTTTACAGTCATTTTATAAAGTAACCTTTGTTATTCTCACCTTGTGCAAAAGTATAGAATGATTCTTTGGGTAGAAGATACTGAAAGTAAATTTGCATATTTTAGTAATTGGTTAAATCAATATGATAATGATTCCTGTTATAGAATCATTAACGTATAAAGGAGTAAAAGTCAATTCTGGCATCCCAGGAGATTCTCGGTAAGGTGAAAGATTAGAAATCAGAATTTTAAAAAATCACATTAAGGTGATTATTTTTATACTTTCTTTGAAAGTCTGGTAAGTATGGGAAAGACAAAGAATAAAAGCAGAGAAAGAAAAAATTCAATAGTTTTAAACTGCGTTACAATTATAAACAAAAAAGGATTGTAAAGAAAATTAACTGACAAATGAGGAGAATATTTGCAACAATCTTAATAGTGGCCTCTTACTCTTCATATGTATCTTGTACAGAATTCCTAGCCCTGATGACCCCAGTAGAAAAACTGCAAACAATCAGATCTCAGTGGAAAAATGGACAAGGGACATAACCAGATAATCTAAACACTAAAAAGGAAAGGAAAAGAAAAGCAATTGTTATTCTAGTTAAATACTAAAATGCAAATTAACAGGATACTGTTTTTTCCATATCAGGTTTTCAAGTATTTTTTTAAAGTCATAATGTTTAAAAAAAAAATCCGTGATACAAAACATACTTTTTTAATTTGAAGTCAGAATGTAAATTGAAACAGCATTTTCTGGAAAACAGTTTGATGACATAAGAACTTTATAGTTTATACTCTTCGATCCAGTTATTTCTAGGAATTTTTTCTGAGGATAAATCAGTTTTATGTACAGAATAGATGTAAATAGAACTATTTATAATAACAGAAAAAGTAAGTTTTAATAATTTATTATTGAACTTTATAACTAAAGAAGTATAATTGAAGAATGATGAATTTGGAAAATATTTGTTATGTAATATATAAGTACAATGTTTATATTAAAAAACAAAATACAAAACTGTAAATTTAAAACTGCCCTGTCCAATATGGCAGCAACTAGTCACATGTAGCTTTTTTTTTTTTTTTTAAGGCACAGAGTCTCACTCTGTCACCCAGATTAGAGTGCAGTGGTGTGATCATAGCTCACTATAACCTCAAATTTCTGGACTCAAGCAACCCTCCTGTGTCAGCCTCCCCAGTAGCTGGTATCACATGTGCACGCCAGCGTGCCCAGCTAATTTTTTAAATTTTTTGTAGAGATGGAGTCTCACTGTGTTGTCCAGGCTGATCTTGAACTTCTTGCCTCAAGCAATTCTCCCATTGTCTTCCCAAAGCACAGAGATTACAGGAGTGAGTCACCACTCAGCCACATGCAGCTTTTGAACACTTGGAATGTGTCCAGCCTGAAAGTTTAGATATCTACACACCCACAAACATACACATGTCCTGTTTTAATGTTCTATAATTAATTTCCTCTCAGTTTTTAACTTTTATCTATCTTATTAATGTGCAGAATTGCCCTGAAATCTGGCTATGGAAAGTATCTTGGTATCAATTCAGATGGGCTTGTTGTTGGGCGTTCAGATGCAATTGGACCAAGAGAACAATGGGAACCAGTCTTTCAAAATGTAAGTGCTGTTATTGTTTATAAAAACTTCCTGTCAGTGTAACAGAAAGTCTGTAACAATCATAATATATTTAAATAGAAAAAGTAGGATGCAATAGTATGATACATTAAATTGGAATCAATCAATAAGAACATAGAGCCTTAAAGAGATCTCAAAATATAGTGCAACAAAAATAGCATTAGTACTTTTGCCCACAATTATTTCTCTATACCCTAGTGCCTAGATATGGATCTTATTTCCGTTAAAGAACCAGTCAATTTTAGGTCTCAGAGTAGGAGAACAGAATAGTTCCTAAGTATCTTCTTCGTAGGAGAAATCATGGATGCTTTCAGAAACATTAGAGACTGTAAGCGAACAGTGGAGCAAACTAAGACCAAGTTGTGACAATTTGTGCATAAAATAAATAATAGTTCATTGAAGTAAATTATCTCTAAGGGACTTTCAGTTCATAAGCTTCAAATAGTGTATGAAAAGATAGTTTTAATATAAAAGAAGAAAAAAGATAATATTCTTAATTTTGGTAAGTAGACAGTTGTAGTATATGGATGTTTTGTTAACTCTTTGTTGGTACAGAATACATAATTTCCTTTCTCTGTTTGTGTGAGAAGTAAACATTGAACAAAAGTATGTGAGTGCTAAACAGTCTTTAAAAAGTAGGTAACTATATCAAAAATGGTAAGGACCAGTGGGCACAAGCAAGTAGAAGATAAGCTCAGCCTTTGAGTAGCGCTTTGGTGGTATACAATCAGGAACTGAAAATGGGAACTCAGCAGTGTTTTCTAAGATGACAAATTAAACAGACATCCCCCCAGAAAGAGGTAATCACTTAGACTAATTTCCTCATCCCCTGGGATAAAATCTTAAGTCAGTGACTTGAAAACTGTTTTGACCCAACCCATTGAGAAATGCATTTTTACATTGCAGCCCAGCACACACACATGTATAACTGAAGCAAGAGTTGCACTTAACAATACTTACTTGTTCATGTGTTATGCGGCTTGATATTTCTTACTCTCTTTTACCCGTTCCTCTGTGTGTCTGTGTGTATTCCCTTTTCTTTTTCCCCCAGTACCATTCAGGAACCACTACATTGATTTCATGACCCACTAATGTGTTGCAACCCCTTTGAGATGATCCTACTACTTACGATGAGATACGTCTAATAAAAGTTACGCCACTAGAAAAGGGCAATATATCGTAAGGCCAGGATGATGAGCTAGATAGTTCTAATAATACAGCACTTGAGGAAAGTTCATTTCATTTTATTTTTAGGAAGGACACTAAGTTTCAAAAATTTAAATGAAAGAGGGTCTTAAAATTCTATTGCAAAAAGACTCAGCTGAAGAATCTGGGGCACAGGTTTAAATCGCCTTGGACCACAGCAGCATGTTCCAGGGCTCAGCAGGCGCCATCCAGATGAGAGACCACCAACCCTTGTGACCTTGACCAAGAAATTAAATCCATGTTATCAGCACTTTTTAACTGGATGTGATATAAGTTATATCACATATTTTAGACATTTTATATATACATATTTATATTAAATATATACATATTTTATAATCATTGTATTTGTAAATATTTTGTCTAAATGTTATGGTATTCCAAGTTTTCCAAAAGAATCAACCAAATACAAGTTATAAATAAACATTATATTTGTTAAGGGAATCAAGCTAACCAAATTTATAACCCAGATTTAGATACACAAGAAGATCAGTTTTTAAAGTTTTGTTTAATAGAAAGCAGTGTAATACATCAAACATTAGACAACTAAAAAACCATATGAATATTTATTTTCACACACGAAAGTCCCTCAGACATTGATTCTTAAATTCAAAACACCAAAGGCATTGTATATGCCTTTTCGTGTTTTCTAATTGTGAGGAAAATAAATTTGACTAAAAATGCTAATATTTGAATAAAGTGTGCATTCATAATTATGTTCTTGTCTTTAATTTTTTCAAACCGAACTAAACCAGTTATATCACCGTAGATGTTTTAGGAAGGAAGCAATCCTACTTCATCTAATCAGAATTTAGTCCTACTAGGAAAATACACTAGGAATGTTTATTGTGGTAATATTTGAATAGTAAAATAGGTGATTTTGGTTTCCTTTTCTGCATGTTCTTGTATTATATTTTTCAGGTTTTCTCTGAGTTCTTTTCTGTGATTTTTAAATCAGGGAGGAAAAATTAATTCAGTCTAAACACAACGTTTCTTCTACAAGAAGTATCCTCATGACTCTTTTGTTACTTTGTTTCACTTAGGGGAAAATGGCTTTATTGGCTTCAAATAGCTGCTTTATTAGATGCAATGAAGCTGGGGACATAGAAGCAAAAAGTAAGACAGCAGGAGAAGAAGAAATGATCAAGGTAATTATGACATTTTATACAGATGACTGCATTCACACATGTAATGTGACTATCTCTTTAAAATGTTAAATCGTCATTTACCGTCACTTTAAAGATTTAGTTAATAGTTTTTTATAATGTGGTGTTTCAAATGGACTCGTTTTTTATTATAAATCCCATAATTGGTGGCTTGTTTATACACTGTGATAGAGAAATCAGTGCATCTAGGAGCTACCTTGCCGTTATCTCCATGGATTAGTATCTTTTTTTGAGTAGTTCTACATGATCTTTTTAGGCTTTCGTTTTCTTGTTTTCTTGCTTGTATTTTAAAATCTAATTTTTAAAATAGATACTATGTACATGTGGTTCAACATTTTTAAATAAAAGCGTATAAAGACATCTGCCTGCCATACGTCTTACTCACCTGTGTCCCAGCTCCTGTTCCTCTTTCCCTTTGTTTTGTTTTTTTATAGCCTCCAAAATTTCTTTATGAACACATGAATATGTTTATAATTTTCAACTGTTTTACACTAAAGATTGCCTCCTCTATAGTCTTCTAGACTTTGATTTTTTTTTCCTTAAAATTGTATCTTGGAGAGTTTTCTACTATTCGTTTGAACGTAGAAAGTTTTCTCTTTTTCTTGCTTTTCCTTTCTTTCTCTCTCTTTTTTAACAGCCACATAATAGTCATTTTGGGGATGTACCTTAATTTGTTTAGTCTCTTATAGATAGAAATTTAGGCTGTTTCCAGTCTTTTGCTCATATACACAGTGCTGCAGTACAAAACATTGAATATGCATCCATTTGTAGATGTGCGGGTGGACCTGAAGATAAATTTCCAGAAGCAGAATTACCAGATCAGGGGTATATGCATTTGTATTTACATAATGCTTGAGCTTCTGTGATGAAAATCACTCTATGAAACATAAAAAATCATAGCAGAACTTCTGGGGCTTTAGCCCTCACATTTTAATAATATTTTTATTAATAGTACCAGTCTTCTCTACATTAGGAAAAACATGAATCACATAAAACATGATTTTTATTTTATTTTTACCATTTGTGTGTGTCACTAAGCTGGAAATAAAAGTGCCTTATTCCAGGCTAAATTCCCTCATCCGTAGTCAGATGCGTTATCCATTGCACCAGGCACTGGCCTGTTTCCTCCCTAATCCTACTCTTTGTTTTATATCATTGTAAAAGTTACACAGACATCTTCATATCAAGGTGAAATTCTGAATAATACTGTTAATATAACCTAGATAAATCAGGTAGTTAGCTGGAATTTGATGAAAACATTTAAGGCTTAATTTTTTAGACTCAGCAAAAGCCAGTGATCTTTAATGATAAACATATATGTATCTAAAGAATAACTCCCTCCTTTTTGACACATGGTTTTTCTGTTCCTTCGCATACCTTCCCGGTAGTGAGCATCCTGAACCTTGCTTTGTTTGTCTCTGTCGGGAATCACAGGTTGCCTCTAGTCTGTCCCAGATTTGCTCTGTGAGGCTTTGTAGGGGCCGGAGTGGAAGGCTCTAAGAGATGGAGGAAATACCTTTTCTAAAATGCCCTTCGTTCTTAAAATTAGGCATAAAAATTTATGTTACATTTTTCTCTACTACCAGTGTAATTTAAAAGCATCTGTCAAATGTCTGTGCGTGCTTCATGTTAGATTTCTGGTCATATGTTTGATTTCTTTTTATAATAGTCTTGATTTCAAATAATTTCAAATCTAAAGCTCAATCAATTTCAATCTAAAATGTAGGTATTATTGTTAGAGAAGTGAAATGTTAGTTATATTTTTTCGTTGCATGTACCCGGCACATGCGTTGTAGTCTCGAATCTCCATAATGCTCCTCTGAGGTGGATGTGAGCTCAGCCTTACAGACAGGAAGACAGCCTCTGACCCTCCTTACATCCTCGTGGTTTTTGTCAGTCAGTTCATGGAAATCACATAGTGATTTCAGGGTGTGGTAAAGACAGGATGTGTACCCAGGCCCAGCTGACTCCTAAGCCACTCAATATTTCATAGCGCATTGCTTCTCAGGAAGCAGGTCACTGGAGAAATGCAGATGGGTTTGTGGCTTACCTTTAATTTTATTTATTTATATTTTATTGTATCATGTTTATTTTTCATCTGGATATCATCACAAGTGTTATTGAAGGCAACAATTGCAAATACATGTGCAGTGCTTTGCACTTATACAAAGAGACAAAGATACTTATACAAAGATTGTGTGTTTCACTATTTAAAGCAGTTTTCAGATGAAATGCAAAGTTTTCTGGGTCTCTGGTTAGTCAAGTACCTGGAAGCTCTGAACAGTGATTATTCAGGACTCTTCTCCTTTACCATTTAATTGCAGGCTCTCCTAATCTCTGTCAGCTATTCACCTTTATGACCTTGCCTTATCTACCAGAACACAGATCCCTCTTACTAGAGGTAGCATTGTGTTACAGCCCCTAGCAGGGAATGTTTTCAGGTCTTCTAGGACCTCTCTAATCAAAACTGTCACAAAGATGTCATTGGCACAAACACGTTGTTTGTCACTGCCAATTGCCTGTTCTGTGGGCGATCCTAATTGTTGAATGCAGATCAATTAACTTATGACATGTGATAGTAAATATCCAAACTTTGGAGGATATAAGAAGTTAGTAAAAGAGGTGGGTTCCAATTAATTAAAAACAAGTTGTGTAATGTTAAAAGTTTTAATACATTTGGTAATAGTCTGTGCGACATAAAATAGTGATCTTAAACTTTCAGTCTGATAAAATGAACACTTGTCTACTAGGGATAATTTGATCCTAGTGTATTCACTTGGAGGACAAAATTAAATTAGTTAATGATTGCTTTATTGCCTAGCAGGATCTGATGTGTAAAATATTTTTGAAATAATTTTGTCTGTAGTGTTTCTGACCCAAGGGCTGCGGAGGAAGCTTGTGGTAGCAGTTACTCATATAGATTATATATGTGAAGTAAAAACACATAGCCAAAACCCGTCTTTTTCTGAATATAGTTGATCAGTTAATTTTTTCTTCTGCATAAGAAATCAGCTCGAATGTTCTTATGTGATACGTAAAGTGGGGAAGGTGGAAGATAAACATATAACCCATTGGATTCTCTTTTCCAATATCTAGATTAGATCCTGTGCTGAAAGAGAAACCAAGAAAAAAGATGACATTCCAGAAGAGGACAAGGGAAATGTAAAACAATGTGAAATCAATTATGTGTATGTATTCTTTTCCTTTTAGACCTACAGATTTGACAGTGAAGTGCTTCTCAAAGTGCTTTCAAAATAAATTACCTAATTAGTTGGGGATGGTGGTGCATGCCTGTAGGCCAAGCTACTCGGGAGGCTGAGACAGGAGGATTGTTTGAGCCCAGGAGTCCAAGGCTGCAGTGAGCTCTGATAACCACTGCATTCCAGCCTGGGTGACGGGACAAGACCCTGACAAAATTAAATTAAAACTGATGGACAAGAAGAGGCAACACAATGTAGCCTCTGGGACAGAGCCCTGAGCTCAATGCTGTTCTCAAGGCTTCAGTTTTCCAAATCATCATACCAGCTCTCAAAGCTAACGTCCTGCGGGTTAGTCCGTCTCCCTGTTCATTCACAGAATGGGTGTGATGCCAGTCAAAGGCTGTGCTATGGCCAGGACACGGGGGACTCCAGCCGGCATGCCCTGATAGAAGTGGGGCCTTGTGGTTCTTCCCAGTCAATGAGTGGCCCTCCTTTTGAGGGGTCATGGAGGTCATCTTTGTGGCTGAAAAGCTCCAGCTTATTAAAAAAATACAATTAGACTTTTTTTCTTTCCCCTTCCCCAAAACGGAGTCTCGCTCTGTCGCCCAGACTGGAGTGCAGTGGCGTGATCTCGGCTCATTGCAGCCTTCGCCTCCCAGATGCATGTGATTCTCCTGCCTCAGCCTCCTGAGTCACTGGGACTACAGGCACACGCCACTATGCTCAGCTAATTTTAATATTTTTAGTAGAGATAGGATTTCACCATGTTGAACAGGCTGTTATCAAACTCCTGACCTCAAGTGATCTGCCTGCCTTGGCCTCCCGAAGTGCTGGGATTGCAGGCATGAGCCACTGCCCCGGCCTATAATTAGAGTTTTTTATAAGTGAAAAAGGAATTAACAGTGTTTATAAATTTAATAGTAAATATGTATAATCAGAGTTTGAGGTATTTTTCAATGAAGACATTTTCTTTGCAGAAAGAAATTTCAGAGCTTCCAAGACCACAAACTTAAAATAAGTAAAGAAGACAGTAAAATTCTTAAAAAGGCTCGGAAAGATGGATTTTTGCATGAGACGCTTCTGGACAGGTAGCTATTTATTTACTTACTTCCACTGTTTTCAGTAGCGAATAGAAATGGTGTGTAGAAAACCTATGTTCTCTTAAATTACTGTAGTTTTCACATTTTTGTCTTTAATTTCTAATTGATGAATGTGGCAATATTACTTAGAGAGGACAACATAAGTTTGGGAAAAGACTGTCAAGAATATCTAGAAATTATAACCAATTCGAAGTATATACTTTAAGAAATTCAGGTTTGACTGTGTCTACTTTATAAATTTATCATTATCTTTTTATAACTGTTGGAACCAGAGTTAGAAAGAAGCAGTTTGACTAATATAAAAATTATGTGGATTCTGTTAGAGTAGTTCAGGTTCCTTAAAATAAGAATAGATCAGCTAAAAATCTAAAAGCTACACAAGTGAAATTGAAGCAGTTTTACTCTAAGATTTGGAAGAGTGCAGGATGTTTATCATAGCACACTATTAATATTTATTACTCTTCCTATGTGGATAAGTAATGTCCTAGATTTACAACATAGGAAAACAGGCAGAGATGTTTAGCTCTGAGTGTCCAAGTATAAATCAATTAAGTGCCAGATTTTGATAATCACCAGCCGCTCATTCAAGTCCTATGTTGCAAAGTTACTCTTACCCTTTTTTTACATTTCTTGATAAGGCAATGTTTAATTACATATTTCCTGTTAACTAGCTGGTAGACTTCATACCTAAAGTCGGTACATAATGTTAAGAATTTTTTCCAGCCAAGCAAATGAGTATGTATCTAGTTGGAAGAAACCAAGAAGAGGATATAAAATATAATCAGGATGTAGACTCTAAAACGGAATAAGCTCTATGTCCTGTAACTTTTATCACTTCTTTTTTTTTTTTTTTTTTTTTTTTTTTGAGGCGGAGTCTCGCTCTATCGCCCGGACTGGAGTGCAGTGGCCAGATCTCAGCTCACTGCAAGCTCCGCCTCCCGGGTTTACGCCATTCTCCTGCCTCAGCCTCCCGAGTAGCTGGGACTACAGGCGCCCGCCACCTCGCCCGGCTAGTTTTTGTATTTTTAGTAGAGACAGGGTTTCACCGTGTTAGCCAGGATGGTCTCAATCTCCTGACCTCGTGATCCGCCCGTCTCGGCCTCCCAAAGTGCTGGGATTACAGGCTTGAGCCACCGCGCCTGGCCGTCACTTCTAATAATACAGCATTCTTACCCTATTGAATGGAAATTTGGAGCACCCTTAAATTCCAGAATAATTAAAAATTGCTATTGTGGATTGAAAAAGCCCTTAGGCAATGTTTATTGACGGTTAGGAAATAACTATTATAAGATTAGAATTCATTTTTTGTAGAAACCAAATTTAAAAGTATACATATTTTAATATAAGTGTTGTGGTAATATAATAACCAAAATTGACCACACAGTTTTAAAGCTTTTTATATTTAGTAGCAGTTGAATATATATGGCATGTTTTACACAGATTAATTTTATTACTTTTCTTTGCTTAAACAGGAGAGCCAAATTGAAAGCTGACAGATACTGCAAATGACTGGGA
Source organism: Rhinopithecus roxellana (assembly GCF_007565055.1). Lineage (NCBI taxonomy): Eukaryota > Metazoa > Chordata > Mammalia > Primates > Cercopithecidae > Rhinopithecus > Rhinopithecus roxellana. The sequence continues at coordinate 103,846,213 of NC_044550.1, read as the reverse complement.
TTTTTGTTTCTGCTTTATCTTTTTGTGTTTTTTTCTGAATAAAATATTCAGAGGAAATGCTTTGACAGAGTTCTTGAGTTGTTGTGAAATTATTGTTTAGTAACTAGTTTAACCAGGATTAAACAAGCTTAATCAAGATTCTTCATGGATGTACTTTTTAGCTAACTACAATTTTTCACATGGAAATGAAACCTACAGTACACAATGTACCACAGAATTTTTTTCTGGATTTCCTGTCCTGAAGCATGCAGTGTACTAGAAACCAACTCTTCCTGCATTGCTTGTGGAATCTGTCTTACTGGATCATAATCTTACTTTACTTTATACGATAGATGCTTGATCAGTGCCTTTAATAGGAAGTTAGAAATTCCCAATCCAATCAACAAGGCTTTGATTCTGCCTCCGAAGTACTACCCAGATTACAGACAGCCCAAGTATCAGAACTAGGGCGCTGGGCGGAGAGGACAAATCATCTGTTAGGGAGTGGGACCGAAAGTGGAAACATTACAGAAAAGCAAGTAGGCTCAGAACAGAGGGGAGAGTAGTGCTGGGGAAACTCCCTACTGAGGACGGGTCAGCCACAGTGGGTATGTATGGGATGCTTTTGTCCTTGTGGGCTGGAATGAAAGCTGAAGAAGTTCAGACGCTAAGTGTTGCTTAGGTCTGCTTTGTTGAAGCCTGTCTCTTTCAGAGTTCCTAAACACAATATTCCTGTGGCATCTAATCCCAGTGAGTGCTCCACATCCAGGCTGTGGATCAGATGTCACGGGAAATTCTGCCTCAGGACTGAGGTTGATTCAAGCATCTGGATGTTGTCAAAAGTCCACGTTGTGTGCTGGCCTAACCTGAAAGACCCTATCTGGTTCTAGCCTTTCAGTTCCATCAGTCACCAAATCTAGAGTTACATGGCATCTGTACAAGCTCGGTAGCTGAGGCACGGGATCAGGCCTAGAAAGGAGCTTTTGGAGCGTTTGTTGTAGGTCTAGCTCCAGCTTGGCCCTTCAGTTCCGATAGCTGCACTTTGTCTCATCTTGGGTTCTGATCCTTGGATTGGGAACAAAGTAACTACTATGATCCCGCAAAGTGGTGGTTCCTGCTCCCAACTGGTGACTATTTTGCCTCCCAGGGGACATTTTTGGTTTTCACATTTGGGATACGGTGTTAGAGGGTAGAGGCTAGGGATGCTGCGAAGCATGTGGCAAAATCCTGTTCCACCCAGAACCTAATAGTGCCAAAGTTGTGCAACCTTCCCACCCAAGGGCTTGGTCTATTTCTTGCTTTTGCCAGCTCCCTAACCCTGAAACACAACAGTTCAAATTTATCTGTATAAGCGTCTCCAAGGGACCTGCACGTTTCCAATGTCGACTGCTGAGACCCATCCGTGGAGACGCAGGCTTAGCAGGTCTTCAGTGTCGACTGCTGAGACCCATCCGTGGAGACGCAGGCTTAGCAGATCTAGGACTGGGCTCCACATTTGCATGTGAACAAGTACTCTGGGTCATTGGGAAGCAAGCGATACAAAGCACACATTGAGGATCACCGCCTTCACGAGACTGAATCTTGCCTCCCACTTGGTATCTGAGACCATCTGCCTGCTGACTGGTTTTCCTGGCACAAACATTCTGCATGTAGGTACGGTGTGTTCTTGGACTCCATGTCACCTCATTCACCCTCATGTTCCCTGGGTTCCTGACCCCAGTCCAGCGAGCAGAACTAATTACAGATCTTGACAACAGAAGATACAGATTTAAAATAATACATTGCCTATTCCTGCCGACTTTATCCACTAGTGAAGGAGGACAAGGGGACAAATGGAGAGGGTAGGTGGGGTCTCCATCCCTGTTTCTCCCATTCCGCTTTATACAAACCCCAGCTAGACCACTGGGAGAGCAACAGAGGTTAAGAATCACTGCATCTGGCCGGGCGCGGTGGCTCAAGCCTGTAATCCCAGCACTTTGGGAGGCTGAGATGGGCGGATCACGAGGTCAGGAGATGGAGACCATCCTGGCTAACACGGTGAAACCCCGTCTCTACTAAAAAATACAAAAAAAAAACTAGCCGGGCGAGGTGGCGGGCGCCTGTGGTCCCAGCTACTCGGGAGGCTGAGGCAGGAGAATGGCGTAAACCCGGGAGGCGGAGCTTGCAGTGAGCTGAGATCCGGCCACTGCACTCCAGCCTGGGCGACAGAGCGAGACTCCGTCTCAAAAAAAAAAGAATCACTGCATCTAAATATTGTCATCTGGTCCACTCTTCTTCCATCTTGAACACAAGGATATCATGAGTTTTGTTTAAAGCACTGCTGAAACCAAGATACTCTGGCTTAGCCCCTGACAGGTCAGCCTAGTAATCATATCAAAACCAAGATTACCTAAAAGCACTAACCAAAGGAAAAGCTCCCACACCCCAACCTGTGACTGCTCACATTTTTCAGATTGAATAATTTCAATTGTATTTTAGGTTCATTGACTCTTCACCACCTCCAAGCTGCTCCTGAAGACAACTGATTATTATTTTTTAACTTGGAAAACTTTCACTTCTAGAATTTCCACTTAAGCCTTTGTTGTAGTTTTTCTTCTCTGCTATGATTTCCTATCCATTTATTATAAGGGTTTTTGGGGTTTTGATTTTAGTAAGAATTATAATAACTACTTTAAAAATCCACAATAATTCCAACATCTGGGTCATCTTGAGGTCAGTCCACATTGGTTGCCTTTTTCTTTGAATATGTTTAATATAAATTAGTATAAATGAATATAACTAGTGATTAAAATAAATTAATGTGTTTGGCTCCACGTTTCTGTCTTCTGCCTTCTGTCACTGATGTTTTATTCCTATCCTTGTTGTTTTCTATACTTTATTTTATTATGTCTTTTTCTGTCTTGCGACTTGAAAACTATATGACACATTGTAATGTTTTAATTTTTCTAATTTTTTGCTTTTAATTTTAACTAATTTTATTTTTTGGAGAAGTGCAGGTTCACAGCTAAACAGAGCAGAGAGTACAGACTTCCCATATGCCCCTTTCCCCACACACAGCCTCCCCAGGACAGCTTCCTGCCTCACAGGAGCGCACCTGTGACAACCAGGACCTACCTTGACCCTTCATTGTCGCTCAAAGCTTGCAGTGCACATTCACATTTCCTCTTCATGTTGTACGTTCTGAGTCTTGACAAAAGTATCATGGTGATGGGATATCACTGCTAACAGGAGATGTCTGTCAAGCCACAAAACTATACAAGGAGGAAACTTAAATGCATGTTGCTAAGAGAAGGAGCCAATCCGAAAAGTCTACATACTGTTCGATTCCAATTGTATGACGTTCCGGAAACGGTGAAACTGTGGGAACAGTAGAAACATCAGTGGTTGCCATGAACCAAGGGGAAGGAAGAGATGGATACACAGAGCACAGAGAATCTTCACGGCAGTAAAACCATTCTGTATGATACTATAATGGTAGACATACACATTTGTAAAAATCTACCTTAACTTTTAATCTTTTAAATTACGGTGTTTTTTTGTTGTTGTTTTTTTGTTTTTCTGATGGAGTCTTGGTCTGTTGCCAGGCTGGAGTGCAGTGGCACGATCTCAGCTCACTGCGACATTTGCCTCCTGGGTTCAAGCGATTCTCCTGCCTCAGCTTCCCGAGTAGCTGGATCTACAGGTGCCCACCACTGTGCCCGGCTAATTTTTGTATTTTTAGTAGAGACTGGGTTCACCATCTTGACCAGGCTGGTCTCGAACTCCTGACCTCATGATCCATCTGCCTTAGCCTCCCAAAGTGCTGGGATTACAGGCGTGAGCCACCGCACCCAGCCGTTTTTGTTTTAAAAACTGCAGACAAGCTGGGTGCAGTGGCTGAAGCCTGTAACGGCTGCACTTTGGGAGGTTGAAGTGACTGGATTGCTTGAGCCCAGGAGTTCAAGACCAGCAGGGCAACACAGTGAGACCCCATCTCTAAAAAAAAAAAAAATATTAAAAAAAACTGCCAGGCATAGTGCTGCATGCGTGTAGTCCCAGCTACTCCAGAGGCTGCGGTAGAAAAATCACTTGACCCAGCAGTTTGAGGCTGCAGTGAGTTATGATCATGCCACTGCACTCTGGCCTGGGCGACAGAGCAAAACCCCATCTCAAAGAACAACCAAAAACCTACAAGCACCCCTCAGAGATAGTGTGGGTTTGGTTCTAGACCACTGCAATAAGGCAAATCTTACAATCAAGTTAGTTGCACAAACATTTTGTTTCTCAGTGCTTATAAAAGTTATGCTTAAACTATATTGTCATCTAATGACTAATAATTAATTATTAATTGGTAATTACTAGCATTATGTCTAAAAAGTATGCACATAACTTAAAATACCTAATTGCTAAAAAATGCTAATGAATATCTGAGCCTTATACCAAGTCATAATGTTTTTGCTGGTGGGGATCTTGCCTCTGTATTGACGGCTGCTGACTGACCAGCGTGGGAGTTGCTGAAGGTTGGGTGCCCATGTCAATTTCTTAAAATAAAACAATGAAGTTTGTTCCTTTTACAAAAGATTTCCCTGTAGCATATGATGCTGTTTGACAGCATTTCATCCACAGTAGAACTGGAGTCAACCCTGTCAAACCCTGCGGCTGCTTTCTCAACCAGGTTTATGGAATATCCTAAATCCTTTGCTGTCATTTCAGCAATGTTCATAGCATCTCCACCTGAAGTAGATTCCATCTCCTCATCCATAAGAAGCAACTCCCCATTTGTTCAAGTTTTATCATGAGTTTACGGCAATTTCATCTCATCTTAAGGTTCTAATTCTAATTCTAGTCTTGCAATTTCTACCGCATCTGCAGGGACTTCCTCCACTGACATCCTGAGCCCTCAAAGTCATCCAGGAGGGCTGGAATCAACTTCTTCCAAACTCCTGTTAATGTTGATATTTCAACCTCCTCCCATCAATCACAAATGTCCTTAATGGCATTTAAGGATTGCTATTAAGGACATTTGTGATTCACGGGAGGAGGTTGAAATATCATGAAAGGATTAACGGTGAATCCTTTCCAAAAGGTTTTCAATTAAGTTTATCCAGATTCATCAAAGAAATCACTGTCTGTGACAGCTATACCTTTACAAAATGCATTTACTATTTAATAATAAGACCTGAAAGTCAAAACCACTCCTTGATCCACAGGCTGAAGGATAGATATTGTATTAGCAGCCATGAAAATAACATTAATTTCCAAGTACATCTCCATCTAAGCTTCTGGATAGCTAGGTGAATTGTCAATAAGCAGCAATCTTTTTTTCCTTTTTTCTTTTCTTTTCCTTTTTTTTTTTTTTTTTTTTTTTTGTTCTTAGTTTCACTGTCGCCCAGGCTGGAGTGCAGTGGCGCGATCTCGGCTCAACTGCAAACTCCGCTTCCAGGGTTCATGCCATTCTTCTGCCTCAGCGTCCAGAGTAGCTGGGACTATAGGCGCCGCCACCACGCCCGGCTAATTTTTTTAAATATTTTTAGTAGAGACGGGGTTTCACCGTGTTAGCCAGGATGGTCTCCATCTCCTGACCTCGTGATCGCCCGCCTCGGCCTCCCGAAGTGCTGGGATCACAGGCGTGAACCGTGCGCCCGGCCCATCCTTTGAAGTTTTGAAGCCAAGCGTTGACTTCTCTCTAGCGATGAAAATTCTACATCTTCACTAAGCTTCATCAATTCTAGCTCTGGACTTAAAGTGAGAGAAGTGCAATTCTTCCTTTCATTTGAGCTCTTTGAGGCCACTGGTTATTAATTGACACCCCAGCAGGTGTCACCCTCCCTCCTCTATCGAGTTCACCCACACCGGGGCGTGGGGAACGCGGCTTCCGGCTTCCACAAGCCCTGCGCGCCCGGGGCTCTCCCACAGGGGGCTTTCGTGAGCCAGTGAGCAGGGGCCCTCGCCCTGCTCCAGCCCAGCCACGCTGCGCAGGCAGAAGGAATCTTCCAACTTGCCCCGGCACGCGGGGATTTTGTGTATGCTGCCCTGGCTGCTGTGGAAGTGGGGTTCTCCCACCCTCCGACTCCTCGGTGGCCTCCGCACCCCAACAAATGACAGGAAGACCAGGACCCGCAGCACAGCAGCCTGCTGGGCGCGTGCTCGGTGGGACAGCCTGGGCCCGCTAGAGCTGAGTCACAGCACCAAGGTGTGCTTGCGCCACCCACGTCCCAGCGGAGTCGCTGGTGGGGCTGGAGCCCCAGGTCGACAGGCCGGCGTGGGAACCCGAAGACAGGGCAGCTCCACCTCCGGAGCCCGGGACCCCGGAGGCCTCCGCGTGTCAAGCACAGATGCAAGCCATCCGGGCGCCCTCCCAACCGCTCCAGGAGCCTCAGCGCTAGTCTGCACTCCCCTCCAGCCTGTTAGATGAGCTCCTGGCCCTAGAGTTTCAGCAAAAGGCACAACCTTTCCTAGATCCGGCGCCACTGGGGGAGCTGAAGGACGTGGAAGAGCCCGCTCCGCTGGAACCACTCCTCAACCAGGAGGAACACCGAGCTCTGCTGGAGAAGCTTTAGGACGCAGGGTTGGGACGGGGTGGGGGCAGGGCGGCGGCCTCTCCTTGGCGGTGAACCTCTGGCTGGGTATGGAGAGGCGTCTCTTCCCTTCCAGCTGACCTGTCTAGGATCCCTGAGTTCCAGGTCCGGCGAGAGACTCTACTCCGAGCAGGGCTGTCATTCTTCCCTGAGCATCCCGGGGATCCCAGAGCCCGCCAGGTACCGGGAGGTGGACTGTCTACCGTGCATGCGCGGGTTTGCAGGCTGCAGGCTAGGCTTTGGGACCCGCCCAGGCGGAGCTCTCATCCCATCTCCCCCGCCCTGCGTTCTTCAGTGGGTTGGGCGGAGACCTCCATCCCAGGAAACACTGGCCCGGACAGCCACCAGGCCTGCTCTCCTTTCCGCATCTCGCCACCTCTGCCTCCTCCGGCCACCGTCACTCGCCTACCTGTGCATCACCTTGGAGAGCCTGACAGCTAAACGCAGACCCAAGACCCCGCGCAAACCGGAGTGCTGCCCTTTCTATGCGGGAGGGAACGCAGGCAGAGATGGGAAGAGGAACGGAGACAGGGAGGGAGCGATGGAGGGAGGAAAGAACGGATGGACGGAGGGACCTTAGACGGGACGGAGGGATAGAGGGACGGAGGGAGGAAGGGAGGAACTGAGCGAGGGACGGAGGGAAACACGGAGGGAGGGAGCAAGAGACAGAGAGAGGAAGGCAGAGAGAAAAGCCGTCTTCTGGCTCCAGGACCTGCAGGACCTCGCACTCCGGGAAAATGATGGATGCTCAGTGCGGGCTGAGTGCTCGGCTCACAGCCGCGTAGGCCTGCGGGGCACTCACCGGCCCTCCGGATGGCCAGCCCGGGTCACTTCATCCTGGAGCAATTCAGACGAATTCCGTCTCCCAAGGAATGAGCGAATTGCCCAGGAGCAATGAGCCGAGACTCCGGTGATTGTCCGTTTTCCATCCACATGGTTCACAGATGACACAGCCCCAGATTGGGCTTGCAACAGAGCGCGAGGTAGAAAATCCCGTCCACACAGGAGTCGCACTCAGGCCGACTGAAGCCTGGTTTCGTGGTTTCGTGGTTTCGGGTCCCACGTTCCTTTGCCCTCTGCAAGGGGGCCTGTCGCTCACGCATCTCTGGCCCCCAAAAGCGTGATCATGTTGACTGTTTGTTTCCCGAGCTCTGTGGGGACCCAGAAACCTCCAGGGAAGCGTGGACAAGCAGCACCGTGTCAGTGCTCTCCTTCCCAGTTTCCAAACCGGCCACAGTGGAGACTCCCCATGTTGCAGGAAACAGGAATCCGTCGTCAGGCCGGGACGCCTCCATCCCCGGCCCAGGCTCCGGGCTCTCCGGGCGGCCTCCCTTTCGCAGACGCTCCAGGCCTTCCCCGGCTCTCCAGCTCCCGAGCTTCCACCACGTCGGGCCGGCTCAGGACCGGGTGTGCTCCGCGGCGTCAGGGTTCAGGGCCCACGGTCCTGGGATCCCCTCCGGTCCTCCGCCTTGCCGCGGAAACGTTGTTTTTGTTCCCTCGCCGCCCCTCCTGCAAGGCCCCCTCCTGCCCCACACACCCAGAGCCTCCAGGGCTGCCCAGGGCCGAACAGCCGGCCCAGCGCCGCGGGCCCTTTTTCTCCCAAAGCCCGCACCGTTGCAGCTTCTCCCGACGAGGACCCGGCCGTGGCCGACGGGGCGGGAAGGCTCTGCTTTGCCCGCGCTGGCACTAGAGCCCCGGCAGCCTGATCCCGGGAAAGAGGGGCTGAGGGGACACCCAGACACACCCACCACCACGAGCAAACCCACCCCGACACACCCCGACACACACGGGCGCACGCGCGGGCACACACGCACGGACACACAAAGACACGCACGGACACACGGACACACGGACATACAGACAAAGACACAGACACAGCTTGAAAGAGAGCACGGGAGACGGGGATGGAGAGATAGGAACGGAGAGAGAGATGGAGGGGTGAGCAAGACAGAAGGTGACAGCAGAGCGCGAGGTGGAGGCGGAAGGAGAGAAAGGGAGCGGGTGAGGGAGCCGGAGCGCGACGGCGACAGAGCCTTGGAGAGGGAGGCTCTGCTCAGGTAGACACCGTCCCTTTGAGCAGGCAGGGGAGCGTGGAGGGTGCTTGGGCCGGGCTGGAACGGGGGGCAGGGCCCCCCACGCGGGAAAAGAGGCGGAGCCCTGAGACGTGCTTTTTCTTGGATTCGGTGGCTGCTTTGGGGGTGCGTTTCACAGAGCCCTTCCTTTGTTGGCTTCTCCCTGTCCTCTTGCTGCGGTGGGCTCTGAGCTTTGTAGCGTGCGCCGGTCCGTCTGGCGGGAGCCGTGGCGCCGAGCGTGTCCACGGCGCGAGGCCTGGGTGTCTCTCGTGTCCTCGGGACTGCAGCTTACACGAAGTCGGTGGCAATGGGAAACCGGGTGCACAGGGATGGATTTCCTCGTGGCGAAGACAATGTTCTTCCCCCGGGAAAGCAGCCCACGGGTTCTGGAGCGCAAGTCTTGGCCGGCGTCTGTGGGACCCGCTGCCCCTTCCCCCGGCTTGGACGGTGGCGGCGGCGCTGGATGAATGAACTGAATTGCCCGGGCGTCCGGGGAGCGAGAGGACACCCGGGACCTCGGGGAACCCACACCTGCGCCTTCGGGGTCGGTCCCCTCCCGCCCGGGTTGGAGCCGGGCTCCTGGTGGGGCTGCGGGGGTCGGAGGAGGTGGGATGCTGCTGCCTGGCGGTGCTGCAGCTGCGGACCCCCACGAGGAGGCTTCATCTCGACATAAACCTTTTTCTTTCTTCAGCTGATCTGTATCCTTAATTTTAGATTAGTGGTAACTCCAGAAATTTAGAGGCACAAAATATGGTTGCCTTCCCTCCCCCCCGCCCCCGCGCCGTCCCCCAATAGGTCTAGCCCCGTGGCCCAGGCTGGCCTCAGACTCCCGGGCTTAAGTGATTTGCCTGTCTTGGCCTCTCAACGTGCTGGGATCAGAGGTGTGAGCCACCACGCCCAGCCAACCACCACCAAGTCTTGATTCAGCAGCACTGGGTCGTGGAGCTAAGGACCCACAAATTTAGAAAGGTTTTTAAATATCATAGCGTTTCTGTGAGGAAACAGAATTTGGTATTAAATTTTTAGACTCTCTTATAATGTTCTGTTTTTTCCACTGAGCACAGTACTAAGTAGCAATTGGAAAACCACAGCGGAAGTCATATTACTTTTTCTAATACAGAGTTCTTGGCTGTTCTCTAAGCTAAACCTGATCACCTACCTTGAGAAGAAGAAAAAGCCCCCGAGTGTGAGGAGACAGGAGATAGTAGCCAAACATCCAAATAGGTGGGAGTGAATAAAGCAGATGACACAGATGAGATGTCCAAAGTCAAGGAGAAAGCCAGATCTTGAAGTGTGGTTTGCGAAGCTGTGCTCCAATGGAAATCGTTTCTGAGAAGCCCTGGTTTCTTTCTCTTGCTCTTATACAGAGACAGACATCTTCTGCCCCAGGCTCTTCAATTCTCTAGGACTGGGCTTCCCCTTCGGCGATCATTCTTCCAGGTTACAAACAAAATCAAAGCCCTTTGCATGGCTTACAAGGGACTGGAGGACCTGGCTGCTCGCTCTTTTATTGCTTTTGAGGACATGGGGCCGTCTGTGATTTTTGAGGAACTCTATGTTAAACGTTTTCTAATTTCCGTTTTGAGTCTTGTCTAAAATGTGTGAGAGTAGTGGAGATACTGGGATTTGGTTTAGAAATCCCGGAAACACCACATCCAGGTGTCGTGTTTTCTGCTTTACAATTTCACATCCTATGGAGGTTTCAAATGTGATTCTACAGAAATTCCTGCTCAAAAATTTTATCAGAACACTAAGCATCTGCCCCATATAATAAAACCTAATGTTATTTTACTTCAACATTTTAAGTTTTTGGTATGCCATTCCTAAACTGATTCCTAAACTGTAATACGGTTTAATGTATCTACTTTCTACATTTAAAACATGTACTTTGCCTTTGAGGAACTTAGAACATTGCTGAGCATGTATTAAATTCCCATTTGTTTCCTGATTTTTAAATAGTTATCATTTTATAATTTTCTCTTGTTTAGTTTGAAGCTTACTAGGACTGTGTCATTGATATATGTGAGTGTATACATATATACACACACAAGAATATACATAACAACATATGTCATTGATACATATGTATATGTTTTATGTAACTGTATATACACACTTATGTGTTTATATGCATGTGTACATAGTATTAATTTTTTGACCAATAAAAATTGCATAATTGTGTATTGTGTACATTATAATAATTTGATAGGTAGATATTGTAAAATGTTTAATACAATTAAGTTGATGAACAAACTGGAAGTTTGTACTCTTTAAACACCCTATCATTTTTTCTACCTCCAGACCTAGTCATTACCACTGTACTCTCTGCTTCTATGAGTTCAGCCTTTTGAGATTCTCCATTTAAGTGAGAACACACAGCGATTGTCACCTGGCTTATTTTGCTTAGTATAATGTACCCAGGTCCATTCATGTTGAAAGAGCAGAATTTCATTCTTGTTTATGGGTGAATAATATTTGGTTGTCTATTTATACCACATTTTCCTGCTAATTTTCACAATGACTCTTCCAGGTTACAACTTATTAAGACTGTACAGACATATTTTGTCACATCCTTGCTAACACTTGTCATATTTCTTCTTTTTGGTATTAGCCACTCTAACTGCTGTAAAGTGCTATCTCATTGTGATTTTGATTTGCAATTTACTGATGAATGGTAACGTTTAGCAGCTTTCCACACACCTGTTGGCCATTTGAACATGTTTGTTAAAAATCTTTAGTCTTGGGGCGCGAGGCGGCCACTGGGAAGAGGAGAGCGCGGCGTCTGGAAACCGCAAAGTCAGAGCCGCGATGTTCCGGATTGAGGGCCTCGCGCCGAAGCTGGACCCGGAGGAGATGAAACGGAAGATGCGCGAGGATGTGATCTCCTCCATATGGAACTTTCTCATCTACGTGGCCCTGCTGCGAGTCACTCCATTTATCTTAAAGAATTGGACAGCATATGAAGACTGGACATCTCATATGAATGCACGATATGAAGAGCCTGGTTACAGTTTCGACTCCTCTCTGCAAGTGAATAGGCCCAGAAAGGTGTAAGAGACTCTTTGAATGGACATAAAATTCTGCTTGTTAAGAACAAGTTTGGCTCTGGTAACTGACGTTCAAAGCTAAAATTTAAAACTATTTGGGAAGTATGAAACGATATCATGATCTGGTGTACCCTTATCCCTGTGACATTTTGCCTCTGACAATACTGGTATAATTGTAAATAATGTCAAACTCCATTTTCTAGCAAGTATTGAGGGAGCTGTGTCTGAAATGGCACTGTCTTGTCAGTCATTTCTGTTTACCTTTTCTGCCCAGAGTGTATTTGTGAAGAGTCTCTTAATAGTTATGTTTTGTGGAAATCAACACACAACCACAATGACTTTTAAGCATAGGATCATTAGTCTATGTTTTTAATAAACATATCGATTAAGAAAAAAAAATCTTTAGTCTTTTGCCTATTTTTTAGTTGGGTATTATAATTATTATTGTTTTGTTTCTGATTTGTGTAACTTTCTGCTATATTTTGAATACTAACCTCTTATCATATATGGTTTGCAAATATTTTATCCCATCTTAAAGGTTTTCTTATTTTTTGCCATGCACGATAGTTTGATACACTACAACTTTGTGTTCGCTTTTATTGCTATAATTTTGATATCATATTTTAAAAAACCATTGCCAAGGCCGGTATCATGGAGGCTTTTCATATGCTTTTTTAAAGATTTTCTCTTAAGGATTTATGTATTATGTTTAAATCTTTATTTTAAGTCAATTTTTGTGTCTGGCGTAAGAAATATGATTCATAGCAGTTCTCCTGCCTCAGGCTCCTGAATGGAGGAGATACTGTCATGAGCCACTGTGCCTGACTCTCTCATAAAGTTGCTTTGGTTGATGGATGGCTGACTAGTTTTTATTCCTGCAGGGGAATATAAAAGTAGGGACCCCCATTCCACCATCTTGATAATGTCACTGTCTCCATCTATTTCTTCCTTATTTTGTTCTCTTGTATGTTTGTGTGTTATTTTAGGTTCAGACATTAAGACAATAGGCTAGGATTTATACATTATGTAAAAAGTAAATCAGATAGTAGTAGGTACCCTCTATATATTATAATGTTCACCTATAAGATTAAGTTTAGTGCAGGCAAAAAGGGCTCATTAAAATTTTCATCCACTTTTTTCAACCTCTACCCAAACTATAATATAATTTATGCCCCAATTTTTATTTTATCAATTATTCTTAACCATATTTCACAAAATTTATATTTTTTCTTTATTTAGAAATGTAAGGCTATTATTTGCTTTTAAAGTCTGTATTACAGCTTTTTTATTTTGTGAAATAATAGCACCAATATATTAATAATATAAATATTTATAGTGTAAATACCTATTCATCAAAATTTTCCCACTAGAGAATTTAATTAATTATTGTAGTGCATTCTGTAAAACTGCACTGCCACACAGCACAGGGCAATGATTCAGAATGCCTGGTCTTCACAGACTCACAGTCACAGTTGAACATTGCAGCTATTTTGAAAAATTCTTTTCTAGTGTTATATCAATGTTCCAAACAAGATCTTATGGGTACATGCTTCTGCCATTCTAGTTTTGCAATTCCATGTTAACTGTATTTTTATTTTAGGTTCCTTGACATTGGTTTATCGTATTTTTGGTTTTATCTAAGTATTATTTTGGATGACAATGTGCAACTTTCAATGTACATTTATGTCAATGTGCAGTTTAATTACAATATGAATCCGCCATATATTTATTCACAATTCAAGTTTAGCAAACTTAATGAAAACTAAGCAAATTAATGTTACATGATAAAGCCCCGATCAGCTATCTTATACTTAAGCAAATACACCAAAAAGTAGTTTGTAGCTTTATTGCTTCTTTTGTTCAAACTATGTTTTATATTCTCTATGACCAAGGAAAGTTCTGATATTGTCCTACCAGGCTAAAGAAACGAACAAAAAGACGATGATTATACTTCCAAGTAGCAGTTTGTTTAGGCCCCAGATATCCCACCGTGCTCATGTTCGTTTGTTTTAATAAGGCTGTGGTCCAAAACCTTACATTTTTGTAGAATTAAAGCTTTTCAATTCCGTAATAAAGACAGAACAGCCCCATGATCTAAATCCAAGGGTGATGGCTCAGAGTGAGGACCATTTCTTATTGACATGGAGATGGTTGAGTTGGTCTACAATAAATCTGTGGGAGAAGCAGGTTGTGATGAATTGAAAGTGTTGGCTGCCTTCACAGTCTCAAAGTTCTCTGCCAAGTTCACCTCAGCTCTGCTATACTCTTGTTCTGCTGTCAGGTTGGGAATGCTTGGCCAGTAGTAGTTCTCCACATGGTCCTCAACTGCTGGTGCTTCCCTGATCCACTGCCTGCCAGAAATGCAATCATAGCAGAGGAGGCTGGTGAGGGACAGAAACCAGAGATGCTTACTGGCCACTGCCTGGCTGGGGAAGACAGTGGTGGGCACCCAATCCTAGCTCACATGCTAAGTGCCATCCTCATCCCAGAACCCAGCGGTGTCCCTCATAATGTGCACTGCCTGACCTGAGGTAAATGGAGACTCAGCTAAGGCCTAAAGTTGAAAAGGGGCTTTCCAGAGCTCCGAGTGTCCTGGACATCTCACCAGCCATTAAAAGAGTCTGTGTCCTTGTGGCCACAGACAGGCAATGATGGAAGCCTGCCCACATTTCAGGGCCTTCTGGGGTCTTCACATGAGAGTTCAGCTCTGGCAGCAGAGAACACCTGTGGTGTCCAGAGATTCACAGTGCCTGGCGGATGTAAAACTGATTGATGGCATCTGCTGACTTCTGGAGCACTGCTTGGCTGTCCTTGCCTCCCGGCCCCAGCCTTGGCCGTCCTTACCTGTGGGCCCCAGCCTTGGCCGTCCTTATCTGTGGGCCCCAGCCAAGGCACTGCAGAAAGCCTGGTCTCTGACTGGCATTCTGGACTGTGAGACAGCCTGGCTGCAGCTAGCGCTGGATGGAGAGAGTACAGTGTGGTGAAGTGGGGACAGCAGGCGTTCTGCCACATGGCCTGGGGTTTCTCGTGACTCTGGACTGCCCAGGTATAGTGACCAGAAGGGAACCAGGGAGTGTAAACTGTCCAACATACAGGCATGGGTATTTCTTGTCAGTGGGGAGAAGTTCACTGAAGGAGATACAGGGTGGGGTGGCGCACTAACATAAATCTCAGGGCTGAAAATGCCACCTTTCAGCGATTTTTTTCTTAGGACCTCACAAGTGTGTTGTTGTGTCTGTTTTTAATTCCATGTACAAACACAGTGCTCTCCTCAAACAATGAAAGTAGCTCTATTATTATGCTGCGAAGAGAGACAGCAGCAGCACTCATGAGTGAAAGCCCATTGACAGATTGAGCTCATGATGCACACACTAATTTATGCATGGTGTGATTTCAGGTCCTGGATAATGTGTGCTTGTCAATAAAAATACAAAGTAGAAAAACTAAACAGTTTCTCTTAAAATGCAGCTGTTTTAGCTTTGCTCTTTACATTATACCTAACTTGTATAGGGGACTTCAACTCACACAGAAGGTCCAGAGTTTTAGTAAGTGCCTGTATTTTTCATAGTAAACCATATTCTTAACACCAATGGCAGGGCTAAAGTACTGCTTTCTATTTTTATTTTTTATTTTTAACACTTATTTTAAGTTCAGGGGTACCTGTGCCGGCTTGTTACGTAGGCAAGCTTGTGTCATGGGAGCTTGTTGTGTAGATTACTTCATCACCCAGGTGTGAAGCCTAGTATTCATTAGTTATTTTTCTTCTGATTCTCTCCCTCCTCCCACCTCCACCCTCAGGTAATACCCAGTGTCTTTTCTTCCTTTCCATGTGTCCATGTGTCTCATCACTTAGTTCCAACTGATAAGTGAGAACATGCAGTGTTTGTTTTTCTGTTTCTGTGTTATTTTGCTAAAAATAATGGCCTTCAGCTCCATCCAGGTTCCTGCAAAGGGTATGATCTCATTCTTTTTTATGGCTGCATAGGATTCCATGGTGTATATGTACCACATTTTCTTTATTCAGGCTATGATTGATGGGCATTCAGGTTGATTCCATGTCTTTGCAATTGTGAATAGTGCTGCAGTGAACTTACACATGTATTTGTCTTTCGAATAGAATGATTTGTATTCCTTCAGGTATATACCCAGTAATGGGATAGCTGGGTCAAATGGTATTTCTGTTTTTAGTTCCTTGAGGAATCACCACACTGTCTTCCACAGCAGCGGAACTCATTTACACTCCCACCAATCGTGTATAAGGGCTCCTTTTCTCTGCAACCTCGCCAGCATTTGTTTCTTTTTGACTTTTTGATAATAGCCATTCTGACTGGTGTGAGATGGTCTCTCATTGTGGTTTGGATTTGCATTTCTCTAATGATCAGTGATGTTGAGCATTTTAAAATATGATTTTTGGTTACATGGATGTTTTCTTCTGAAAAGTGTCTGTTCATGTACTTTGCCCACTTTTAATGGAGCTTTTTTCTTGTTAATTTGTTAAGTTCTTTATAGATGCCGGATATTAGACCTTTGCCAAGTGCATAGTTTGCAACAGTTTTCTCCCATTCTGTAGGTTGTCTGTTCACTCTGTTGATATTTTTCTTTTCTGTGAAGAAGCTCTTTAGTTAATTAAATCCCATTTGCCAATTTTTGCTTTTGTTGCAAATGCTTTTGGTGTCTTTGTCATGAATTCTTGGCCTATTTTCATGTCCTGAGTGGTATTGCCTAGGTTGTCTTCCCGGGGTTTTTATAGTTTTAGGTTTTACATGTAAGTGTTCCATTCATCTTAAGTTAATTTTTGTGTACGATGTAAGGAAGGGGTCCAGTTTCAATCTTCTGCAAATTGCTAACCAGTTATCCCAGTAACATTTAGTAATAGGGAATGTTTTCCCCATTGCTTGTGGGGTTTTTTGTTGTTGTTTTTTGTTTTCTTGAGATGGAGTCTCGCTCTGTTGCCCAGACTGGAGTGCAGTGGCATCCATTGCTTATTTTTATCAGGTTTGTGAAAGATCAGATAGCTGTTTAGTTTTAGGTGTGCATCCTTATTTCTAAGTTTTCTGTTCTGTTCCATTTGTGTTTGTGTCTGTTTTTGTTCCAGTACCATGCTGTTTTGGTTATTGTAGCCCTGTAGTATAGTTTGAAATTGGGTAGCATGATGCCTCCAGCTTTGTTCTTTCCGCTTGGGATTGCCTTGGCTATTCAGGCTATTTTTTGGTTCTATATGAATTTTAAAATAGTTTCTTCTAGTTCTGTGAAGCATGTCATTGGTAGTTTGACAGGAATAGCATTGAATCTATAAAGTGTTTTGGGCAGTATGGCCATTTTTACAATATTGATTTTTTTAAATCTTAAACATGGAATTTTTTCCCATTTGTTTGTATTATCTAGTTTCTTGAGCAGCATTTTATAGTTATCCTTGTAGAGATCTTTCACCTTCCTAGTTAGCTATATTCCTAGGAATGTTGTCCTTTTCTGTGGCAGTTGTGAGTGGGATTGTGTTCTTTATTCAGCTCTCAGCTTGACTGTTGTTGGTATATGGCAATGTTAGTTGTTTTCAAACAATGATTTTGTATCCTGAGACTTTACTGAAGCTGTTTGTCAGCTTAAGAAGGTTTTAGGGGCAAGATTATGGGATTTGTTAGGTATAAGATCATGTTATCTTCAAACAGGGATAGTTTGACTTCCTGTCTTTCTATTTGTATGCCCGTTATTTTTTTATCTTGCCTGATTGCCCGGCCAGGACTTCCAACACTATGTTGAATAAGAGTGGTGAGAGAAGGCATACTTGTCTTGTGCCAGTTTTCAAGGGGAATGCTTCCAGCTTTTGCCCTTTCAGTATGATATTGACTGTGAGTTTGTCATATATGGCTCTTATTAATTTGAGGTATGTTCCTTCAATATCTAGGTTAATAGTGAGAGTGTTAATAGTGAAGGATTGTTGAATCTTATTGAAGGCCTTTTGTGCCTCTATTGAGATAATCATGTTGTTTTTGTCTTTAGTTATGTTTATGTGATAGATCACATTTATTGTTTTCCATACGTTGAACTAACCTTGCACCCCGGGGAAAAAGCCTACCTGATCATGGTGGATACGCTTTTTGATGTGCTGCTGGATTCAGTTTGCCAGTATTTTGCTGAGGTTGAGGTTTTTGCATTGATGTTCATCAAAAATATCAGCCTGAAGTTTCCTACTTTTGTTCTGTCTCTGCCGGTTTTGGTATCAGGATGATGCTGGCTTCAGAGAGTGTGTTAGGGAGCAGCCCCTTCTCCCCAAGTTTTTGGAAGAGTTTCAGCAGGAATGGAATCAGCTGTTCTTTGTACATCCGGTAGAATTCAGCTGTGAATTTTTATTGTCCTGTGCTGTCTTTTGGTTGGTAAGATATTACTCAATTTCAGAGCTCATTATTTGTCTGTTCAGGGTTTGAACTTATTCCTGGTTCAGTTGGGGGAAGTGTATGTGTCCAGGAATTTATCCATTTCCCGTAGCTTTTCTAGTTTAGGTGCATAGAGGCATACATAATATTCTCTAATTGTTGGTTGTATTTCTGTGGTGTCAGTGGAAATACCCCCCTTGTCATTTCCTATTGTGTTTATCTGAATCTTCTCTCTTTTTTACTTTATTAGCCTAGCTCATAGTCTATCTATTTTATCAATTTAAAAAAAAAAAACAAATCAACTCCCGGATTTGTTGATCTTTTGAATGGTTTTTCATGTCTCAGATTTCTTCAGTTCAGTTCTGATGTTGGTTAGTTCTTGTCTTCTGCTAGCTTTGGGGTTTGCTCTTGGTTCTCTAGTCATTTTACTTGTGATGTTAGGTTGTTAACTTGAGATCTTTCTAACTTTTTGATGTTGTCATGTTGTGTTATAAATTTTCATCTTAGCACTGCCTTAGCTGTGTCTTAGAGATTCTGATATGCTATATCTTTGTTCTCATTCCTTTTCAAGAACTTCTTGACTCTGCCTTAATTTTATTATTTGCCCAGAAGTCATTCAGGAGCAGATTATTAAATTTCCTAGTAATTGTATGTTTTTGAGTGATTCCTTAGTCTTGATTTTTAGTTTGATTGTGTTGTGGTCCAAAAGATTGTTACAATTTCAGTTCTTTGGCATTTCCTGAGGAGTGCCTTTCTTCTAATGATGTGATTGGTTTGTATGTGCCATGTGGCTATGAGAAGCAGATGTATTTTGTTGGTTTGGGGTGTACAGTTCTGTAGATATCTATCAGCTCTATGTGATCCAGTGCTGAGTTCAAGTCCTGAATAGCTTTGTTCATTTTGTCTCAATGATCTCATATTGTCAGGGGGTGTTAAAGCCCCCACTGTTACTGTGTGGGAGTCTAAGATCTCATATTGTCAGGGGGGCATTAATGCCCCCACTATTACCGTGTGGGAGTATCAGTCTCTTAGAAGGTCTCTGAGAACTTGCTTTATGAATTTGGGTGCTTCTGTGTTAGGTGGCTTCTGTGTTAGGTGCCTTCTGTGTTAGGTGCTTCTGTGTTAGGTGCTTCTGTGTTAGGTGCCTTCTGTGTTAGGTGCTTCTGTGTTAGGTGCCTTCTGTGTTAGGTGTTGCTGTGTTAGGTGCCTTCTGTGTTAGGTGCTTCTGTGTTAGGTGCCTTCTGTGTTAGGTGCCTTCTGTGTTAGGTGCTTCTGTGTTAGGTGCCTTCTGTGTTAGGTGCCTTCTGTGTTAGGTGCTTCTGTGTTAGGTGCCTTCTGTGTTAGGTGCCTTCTGTGTTAGGTGCTTCTGTGTTAGGTGCCTTCTGTGTTAGGTGCCTTCTGTGTTAGGTGCTTCTGTGTTAGGTGCTTCTGTGTTAGGTGCCTTCTGTGTTAGGTGCTTCTGTGTTAGGTGCCTTTGTGTTAGGTGCCTTCTGTGTTAGGTGCTTCTGTGTTAGGTGCTTCTGTGTTAGGTGCCTTCTGTGTTAGGGTGCCTTCTGTGTAGGTGCTTCTGTGTAGGTGCCTTCTGTGTTAGGTGCCTTCTGTGTTAGGTGCCTTCTGTGTTAGGTGCCTTCTGTGTTAGGTGCCTTCTGTGTTAGGTGCCTTCTGTGTTAGGTGCTTCTGTGTTAGGTGCCTTCGTGTTAGGTGCTTCTGTGTTAGGTGCCTTCTGTGTTAGGTGCTTCTGTGTTAGGTGCCTTCTGTGTTAGGTGCCTTCTGTGTTAGGTGCTTCTGTGTTAGGTGCTTCTGTGTTAGGTGCCTTCTGTGTTAGGTGCTTCTGTGTTAGGTGCTTCTGTGTTAGGTGCTTCTGTGTTAGGTGCTTCTGTGTTAGGTGCCTTCTGTGTAGGTGCTTCTGTGTTAGGTGCCTTCTGTGTTAGGTGCCTTCTGTGTTAGGTGTTCTGTGTTAGGGCTTCTGTGTTAGGTGCTTCTGTGTTAGGTGCTTCTGTGTTAGGTGCCTTCTGTGTTAGGTGCTTCTGTGTTAGGTGCTTCTGTGTTAGGTGCTTCTGTGTTAGGTGCTTCTGTGTTAGGTGCCTTCTGTGTTAGGTGCTTCTGTGTTAGGGCTTCTGTGTTAGGTGCCTTCTGTGTTAGGTGCCTTCTGTGTTAGGTGCCTTCTGTGTTAGGTGCTTCTGTGTTAGGTGCCTTCTGTGTTAGGTGCTTCTGTGTTGGTGCTTCTGTGTTAGGTGCCTTCTGTGTTAGGTGCCTTCTGTGTTAGGTGCTTCTGTGTTAGGTGCCTTCTGTGTAGGTGCCTTCGTGTTAGGTGCCTTCTGTGTTAGGTGCTTCTGTGTTAGGTGCCTTCTGTGTTAGGTGCTTCTGTGTTAGGTGCTTCTGTGTTAGGTGCTTCTGTGTTGGTGCTTCTTGTTAGGTGCTTCTGTGTTGGGTGCTTCTGTGGGTGCTTCTGTGTTAGGTGCTTCTGTGTGGGTGCTTCTGTGTGGTGCTTCTGTGTTAGGTGCCTTCTGTGTTAGGTGCTTCTGTGTTGGGTGCTTCTGTGTTGGGTGCTTCTGTGTTGGGTGCTTCTGTGTTAGGTGCTTCTGTGTTAGGTGCTTCTGTGTTAGGTGCCTTCTGTGTTAGGTGCTTCTGTGTTAGGTGCCTTCTGTGTTAGGTGCTTCTGTGTTAGGTGCCTTCTGTGTTAGGTGCTTCTGTGTTAGGTGCCTTCTGTGTTAGGTGCCTTCTGTGTTAGGTGCCTTCTGTGTTAGGTGCTTCTGTGTTAGGTGCCTTCTGTGTTAGGTGCCTTCTGTGTTAGGTGCTTCTGTGTTAGGTGCTTCTGTGTTAGGTGCCTTCTGTGTTAGGTGCTTCTGTGTTAGGTGCTTCTGTGTTAGGTGCCTTCTGTGTTAGGTGCCTTCTGTGTTAGGTGCCTTCTGTGTTAGGTGCTTCTGTGTTAGGTGCCTTCTGTGTTAGGTGCCTTCGTGTTAGGTGCCTTCTGTGTTAGGTGCTTCTGTGTTAGGTGCCTTCTGTGTTAGGTGCTTCTGTGTTAGGTGCTTCTGTGTTAGGTGCTTCTGTGTTAGGTGCTTCTGTGTTAGGTGCTTCTGTGTTAGGTGCTTCTGTGTTAGGTGCTTCTGTGTTAGGTGCCTTCTGTGTTAGGTGCCTTCTGTGTTAGGTGCTTCTGTGTTAGGTGCTTCTGTGTTAGGTGCCTTCTGTGTTAGGTGCCTTCTGTGTTAGGTGCTTCTGTGTTAGGTGCCTTCTGTGTTAGGTGCTTCTGTGTTAGGTGCTTCTGTGTTAGGTGCCTTCTGTGTTAGGTGCCTTCTGTGTTAGCTGCTTCTGTGTTAGGTGCTTCTGTGTTAGGTGCTTCTGTGTTAGGTGCTTCTGTGTTAGGTGCTTCTTCTGTGTTAGGTGGCTTCTGTGTTAGGTGCTTCTGTGTTAGGTGCTTCTGTGTTAGGTGCCTTCTGTGTTAGGTGCTTCTGTGTTAGGTGCCTTCTGTGTTAGGTGCTTCTGTGTAGGTGCTTCTGTGTTAGGTGCTTCTGTGTTAGGTGCCTTCTGTGTTAGGTGCCTTGTGTTAGGTGCCTTCTGTGTTAGGTGCTTCTGTGTTAGGTGCCTTCTGTGTTGTGCTTCTGTGTTGGTGCTTCTGTGTTAGGTGCTTCTGTGTTAGGTGCCTTCTGTGTTAGGGTGCCTTCTGTGTAGGTGTGCCTTCTGTGTTAGGTGCCTCTGTGTTAGGGCCTTCTGTGTGAGGTGCTTCTGTGTTAAGGTGCCTTCTGGGTTAGGTGGGGCCTTCTGTGTTAGGTGCTTCTGTGTTAGGGTGCCTTCTGTGTAGGGTGCTTCTGTGTTTAGGTGCTTTCTGTGTTAGGTGCCTTCTGTGTTAGGTGCCTTTCTTGTGTTAGGTGCCTTCTGTTGTTAGTGCCTTCTGTGTTAGGTGCTTCGGGGGGTTAGGGGACCTTCTGTGTTAGGTGCTTCTGTGTTAGGTGCCTTCTGTGTTAGGTGCCTTCTTGTGTTAGGTGCCTTTCTGTGTTAGGTGCCTTCTGTGTTAGGTGCCTTCTGTGTAGGTTGCCTCTGTGTTAGGTGCCGTTCTGTGTATGCTGCCTTCTGTGTTAGGCTGCTCTGTGTTAGGTGCCTTCTGTGTTAGGTGCCTTCGTTTTAGGTGCCTTCGGTTAGTTGCCTTTCTGTGTTAGGTGCTTCTGGTTAGGTTCCTCTGTTTTAGGTGCTTCTTGTAGGTTCCTTCTGGTTATGTACCTTGTGTGTTCAGGGTGCCTTCTGTGTTAGGTGCCTTCTGTGTTAGGATGCCTTCTGGTAGGTGCCTTCGTGTTAGGTGCTCTTGTGTTTGGGTGCTTCGTGTTAGGTGCCCTTCTGTTTGTTAGGTGCTTCTGTGTAGGTGCCTTTCTGTGTTAGGTGACTTCTGTGTTAGGTGCCTTCTGTGTTAGGTGCCTTCTGTGTTAGCTGCCTTCTGTGTTAGGTTGCCTTCTGTGTTTAGGTGCCTTCTGTGTTAGGTGCCTTCTTGGGTTAGGTGCTTCTGTGTTAGGTGCTTTGTGTTGGCCTCTGTGTTTAGGTGCCTTCTGTGTTAAGGTTGCCTCTCTGTGTTAGGTGCTTCTGTGTTAGGTGCCTTCTGTGTTAGGTGCCTTCTGTGTTAGGTGCCCTTCTGTGTTAGGGTGCTTCGGTGTTAGGTGCTTCTGTGTTGGGTTGCTTCTGTGTTAGGTGCTTTCTGTGTTAGGTGCCTTCTGTGTGGGTGCTTCTGTGTGAGGTGCTTCTGTGTGAGGTGCTTCTGTGTGAGGTGCCTTCTGTGTGAGGTGCTTCTGTGTTGGGTGCTTCTGTGTTAGGTGCTTCTGTGTTAGGTGCCTTCTGTGTTAGGGGCTACTGTGTTAGGTGCCTTCTGTGTTGGGTGCTTCTGTGTTGGGTGCCTTCTGTGTTAGGTGCTTCTGTGTTAGGTACCTTCTGTGTTAGGTGCTTCTGTGTTAGGTGCCTTCTGTGTTGGTGCTTCTTCGTGTTTAGGTGCCTTCTGTGTTAGGTGCTTCTGTGGTAGGTGCCTTCTGTGTTAGGTGCTTCTGTGTTAGGTGCCTTCTGTGTTGGGTGCTTCTGTGTTAGGTGCTTCTGTGTTAGGTGCTTCTGTGTTAGGTGCCTTCTGTGTTAGGTGCTTCTGTGTTAGGTGCTTCTGTGTTAGGTGCTTCTGTGTTAGGTGCCTTCTGTGTTAGGTGCTTCTGTGTTAGGTGCTTCTGTGTTAGGTGCTTCTGTGTTAGGTGCTTCTGTGTTAGGTGCCTTCTGTGTTAGGTGCTTCTGTGTTGGGTGCTTCTGTGTTGGGTGCTTCTGTGTTAGGTGCGTTCTGTGTTAGGTGCTTCTGTGTTAGGTGCTTCTGTGTTAGGTGCTTCTTTGTTGGGTGCTTCTGTGTTAGGTGCTTCTGTGTTGGGTGCTTCTGTGGTAGGTGCATATATATTTATGGTAGTTACATGTCCTTATTGAATTGAATTTTTTTACTATTAGGTAATGCCCTTGTTTGTCTTTTTTATCTTTGTTGCTTTAAAATTTGTTTTGTCAGAAACCAGGACTGCAATCCTTGCTTTTTTTCCGTTTGTTATTTGCTTGGTAGATTTTTCCTCCATCCCTTTATTTTTAACCTATATGTGTTGTTGCACGTGAGATGGGTTTTTTGAAGACAGTGTATCCACGGGTCTTGGTTCTTTATCCATCTCACCATTCTGTGTCTTTTAATTGGGGCATTTAGCCTCTTTCCATTTAAGGTTAGTATTGAAATGTATGGTTTTGATCCTGCCGTCATGATGGTAGCTGTTTATTTTGCAGACTTGTTTATGTGGTTGCTTTATAGTGTCACTGGTCTGTGTATTTTAGTGTGTTTTTGTAGTGGCTGGTAACAGTCTTTTCTCTCCATATTAAGTGTTTTTTTCAGGAGATCTTGTAAGGCAGGTCTGGTGGTAATAAATTCCCTCAGCATTGGCTTGTCTTAAAAGGATCTTCTTATTTCTGTTTTGCTTATGAATCTTAGTTTAGCTGAATATGAAATTCTGGGTTGGAATTTCTTTTCTTTAAGAATGTTAAATGCTGATCTCCAGTCTCTTCTGACTTGTAAGGTTTCTGTTGAGAGGTCCACTTTTAGTCTGATGGGCTTCCCTTTGTAGGTTACCTGACTTTTCTCTCCAGCTGTCTTTAACATTTTTCCTTTTATTTCAGCCTCAGAGAATCTGATGATTATATGTCTTGGGGATGATCTTGTTTCTTACTGGGGCTTTCTGCATTTTTTGAATTTGCATGTTGGCCTCTCTAGCTAGGTTGGGAAAGTTGTCAAGGATAATATTCTGAAATACGTTTTCAAAGTTGCTTCCACTCTCTGCATTTCTTTCAGGGACACCAATGAGTCAGAGATTCATTCTCTTTATATAATCTTACATTTCTTCGATGTTTTGTTTAATTCTTTTTTTTCACTACTCTTGTCTTTCTTATTTCAGAAAGCCAGTCTCAAGCTCTGAGATTCTTTTCTCCACGTGGTGTATTCTTCTGTTAATACCTTGTGATTGCATTATAAAATTATTCGAATGGGATTTTTAGTTCTATCACATCAGTTACGCTCTTTTCTGTACTGGCTATTTTGTCTGTCAGCTCCTACATTGCTTTGTCATGATTTTTAGCTTCCTTGTATCAGGTTTCAACGTATGCATGTAGCTCAATGATCTTCATTTCTATCCATATTCTGAATCTTATTTCTGTCATTTCAGTCATCTCAGCTTGGTTCAGAACCCTTCCTGGAGAGGCAACACAGTCGTTTGGAGGAAAGAAAGCACTCCAGCTTGTGGGGCGTTCAGGGTTCTTGCACTGATTCTTTCTCATCTTTCTCGGTTTATCTACCTTCCATCTTTGAGGTTGCTGACCTTTGAATGGGCTTTTTTTTCTCATTTATTGTATTTGATGGCCCTGAGAATTTGATTGTGGTAAAACATGGAGCCTGCCAACTGGTTTTGTTTCTGGAAGATTTTAGGGGGCCATCACTCAACTCCCAAATCTTGGACTTGGTGCTCTCTGGGAGAATTGTACTGGACACCAGCTTTGTTTTCTGGCTCCTGGAGGTTTGGAATCAGATGGAGGAAGGCATGCATGCAGGCTGAGCTGGAGGTCAGTGTGAGACCTCCCATCCCCTGCTCTGGAATCAGATGGAGGAAGGCATGCATGCAGGCTGAGATTGAGGTCAGTGTGAGACCTCCCACCCCCTACTCTGGAATCAGATGGAGGAAGGCATGCATGCAGGCTGAGCTGGAGAGATGAGCTGGGGTGGGCAGAACAGTCCTCCCGTGACCCTAGACCTTAAGTACTCCCACATGCTCTCAGGCATGTGTCAAACCAAGAAAGCAGGCTAGGAGGGTAACACAGCTACCTGTATACAGGGAGCTATGAAATATCTGAGCTGAGCAAGTGATGCACAAGGGGACAGAAGCAGTATGACCTTTACACAGTGACTTGGCTCAAATGATTTCAGGCTCTTATTAACCAGGCGAGCTCCGCCTTTTCTCTGCAGTAAGTAAACTTGAGGGGTAAAGTGGGAGTTGGGGAAAATGGAAAAGAAAGCCTGGTAGTATTTCTTCTAACTTTGTAATAAATAAAAGTAAAACATAAATGCCCTTTCTCAGGGCCCAAATGTTAGGTGAAAAAATGTTTGTCATCTCAGTCATATGAAGCGGATTTTAGCAGAGCAGTACACACATGGTCATTATTCCTTTCCCTCTGCATGTTGTGTGCTTTTTCAGTTTTATAATGTACCTGATCCACTTGTCTCATCATACTAGCTGCAAACAGGGCCACTGAATGTCACACCAGGTGGCCAGCATGTCTGTGAAGGGCGGAAACTGGGGCCTGCTAGTAAGTCCCCGATGCCCACTCCATGGAGGACTCCACACTTAAAAGACAAGATAAGCAAGTGTCAGGCTGCCTCACTAGTGATCACCCCAAATAAAAAAAGTAGCCCCTCCAGGGAACGTGTGTGTACATGTTTCCCCTTTGCATGCACGCAGCTACATGCAAAGGGGAAAGGCTGGGAAGGAACCAAATCCACCTCTGAACACCAGTTACTTGTGGGGAAGGGTCAGATGAAGCTGACTGTCAGCATTGCTCACCTTTTCAACTGATGAGCTTGCATCAATTTTGGCAATTTCTCATAAAAAGGCTTGGGTGATCACCCAGGTCCTGCAAAACTGAGCCACCAACAACCACCTGCACCACTTCCCATGAGGCCAAATAATGGAACGAGGGATGGGGAGATTTGATGGTGTCCTGTGCAGGTTGGTTTCTTTGATTGGAATGAGGGATGGGGAGATTTGATGGTGTCCTGTGCAGGTTGGTTTCTTTGATTGGAATGAGGGATGGGGAGATTTGATGGTGTCCTGTGCAGGTTGGTTTCTTTGATTGGAACGAGGGATGGGGAGATTTGATGGTGTCCTGTACAGGTTGGATGCTAATCTGATGAGGTGCTCTTGGAGAAGCTTGCCTGAGTTCGGTGCTTTCTCAGCACGTGGTGTGTGCTGCCCCTTCGAGCTTCAGAAGTCCCAGAAGGAAAGTGCTTCTGCAACCCCCATTTACTGGTGAACAGAGGGCAGGTGGTTTGCAGCCGGCCGAGCAGCTGCTAAGTGGCCAACAGGCTGGATCTGCCTCTCACTTGCAGAGGCCCTGCCTGGCTGCTGGGGCCGCCCTGAGACTCCCTCCTCCTCCTCTTCCCTCCACAGCTTTCCTGGCTTCTGTCCACAGCTGTGCTCCAAGTGGGGAACACCTGTGGGTGCACCAGGTGCAACTACTCAGAGCCCAGCGTGCTGAAGGGCCCCTGCTCTATGCTGTTTCCATATCCAAGCCCAAGCTCATCTACAGCTTCAGCAAATCCAAGCCTCCCTGAATTCCCTGCAAGACCAAACTGAGCCCTACAACCCCCACTACACTGGTGAGCTGCCAGTCCCAGCCCCTGCTGCCTCCTGAGCTGCTGTCTGTACAGTTCTGAAGTCCTTCAAGAATGTTGAGATCCTCAGCCGACTCTCACCCAAAGAGGTAAACAACCAGGGCCTCCAGGGGTAGAGAACATACCCAGACAGTTCTGCTGCCTGTAGGCTTGATGTCCTTCGCCTACAACACGCCACGCTTGCCAGGCTGGAAGAGGGGCTCCAGACACTTGGGAAACCTGGGCCTGTAGCTGGCATATGGAAGAGAGGACTGGAAAAGCACCACTCCTGTCCATGAAGCCCACAGATGGAACCAGGTAATTGGGAAATACATGGGCACCCAGGCTGACCCCAACTCAGAACCAGGTGGGAACTGCAGCAGTGACTTGCCCCCTCTGCCACTCTGGCTGTACCACTACAGGAGGGAGGAACATCTAGCCCCACGCATGAGTGGAGACACTAGGTGTGGGCAGGTTCCAGTGGTTGCTGCAGCTGAACTTTCCCAACCAGGTCCATGCAAGGCCGTCTCAGATGGGTGCACACCTGGGTTGGGCAAGGACACCCCTCAGAGTGAGAGCCACTGAGCAGGGCTGTCACAGAGGCCCCTTTTCCTGCTCCGAGAGCAGGTTGGGGGTGTATGGGGGACCTCTGCCCCCTCCCAGCTACTTCCAGGAGCCACTTATTTCAAAATGAGGCACTCTCCTGCCTGCCCATTCCTCTTTGGCTGCAATAGACCATTGCCAACATTCAGAGAACAAAAATGGGCCTCACCTGTTTCCCCGACACGTCAGAGGCAGGTGGGTATGTCCAGGGGACCTGGGGTAGAACCTGTACATCTGCCCACCCCCATGCCATGCTGGCTTCATCTTATCTGTGTGATGGGGGTGGGGTGGGAATTACCAAGAGGTCATCACACAGGCCATGGACAAGTTCTACAAGAGCCAGGTAGAAGACCACTGTCCGTGCATGCTGCCCAGCACCCAGCTCACACACACGTCTCTTATGTGACAGCTTCCCCAAAGCAGGCTTTGAAGTCCAGGCTCCCTGAGAAGCCTAGGGAGGAGACTCTGCCAGGCTAAAGGGCCTATCCCCAAAGGTGCCACCCTCACCCGTCTCATCCTGACAATCTTAGATTAATTTTTGCCCTGAAGTTTTGGAGAGGGGGACAGGGAGACAGCAGACAGTATGCAGAGAGCATCAGCCCTCCAGGCTGGGGCAGGTCAGACCTCCACTCGGGCGTTTTTCTCACTGGCTGCCAGTTGGGGGAAGCAACATTGTGAGCAGCTGCCCGTCTCCCCAGGTCCTGTTCAGAAACCCCATCTGTGCCTCTGGAGAGACTGCCCCGAGCACACAGGCCCAGCAACCACCATCTATGGCCCCCAGGACCTAATCCCCTTCTACATAGGGTTTGGTGCATGTGAGTATACACTGGGCTTGATTCCTGCCCACTAGTCCCTGCGATATCCCATGCCCACCTCAAGAGAATGAGGCCACACAAACACAGCCAGGCCGTCATGGTGATGGAGTGGCTGGGGTCCTACTTGCCCACCCTTCATTGCTGGTCAGAACCAGCTGTCTGACCACATTCCTACTGAGATGGGACTTTGGGGACATTGTCCACCAGGGTCACTGACCACTTTTAAAGTTCCAGAAACAGAGGGCCAGCTGGTCCCCTAGTAGGGGAACACGGGATAAGCCAAGGCTTGCCTTCAGAACAGGTTTTCCACCACGGAGCCGCCCAACGCCCAGGGCATCCCCAGGTTCATGTGAAGCCTGCCTGCCATGTCCACAGCCCGTGCCGACCCCTCCTGGAGCCACTGGAATGCTTGTTCCTGGGCACGCGACAAACCCAGACAGCTTCAGCCTTGCAGGACAACCGTGCGCACCTGGCAGCCATAGCCGGAGGGGGGCCCATAGATAGAAGTTGGAGGTGAAGCCAGATGCTATGAGAATACTTTATTAGGCAAAATCGTATACTATAAAAATGCTTTAAAATGCAGCAGGAGGAGAGGTGAAGACACGAACAAGTGCATAGTGACACATGGCAGTCAGAACACAGTAAAGAATCCACACTGCTTCCCCCCTTTACCTAGAAAAGGAAAGTTCTAGGCCGCCTCCTCTTCCTCCTCAGCATACTCCTCAAACTCCTCCTCCTCGGCCCTGGCATCCTGGTACTGCTGATACTCAGAAACCAGGTCGTTCATGTTGCTCTCCGCCTCAGTAAATTCCATCTCATCCATCCCCTCCCCGGTATACCAATGGAGGAAGGCCTTGCGCCGGAACATCGCTGTAAACTGCTCTGAGACACGCTTGAAAAGTTCCTGGATGGCCGTGTTGTTCCCAATGAAGGTGGCTGACATTTTTAGCCCCCGGGGTGGGATGTCACAGACGGCCGTTTTGACGTTGTGGGGGAGCCAGTCAGCGAAGTAGCTGCTGTTCTTATTTTGAATGTTGAGCATTTGTTCATCCACCTCCCTCATGGGCATGCGACCCTGAAAAATGGCAGCCGCCGTTAGGTAGCGGCCATGGCGGGGGTCGCACGCGGCCATCATATTCCTAGCATCAAACATCTGCTGCGTAAGCTCAGCCACCGTCAGGGCCCGGTACTTGCTGGCTGCCCCGGCTGGTCAGTGGGGCAAGCCAGGCATGAAGAAATGCAGCCGGGGAAAACGGACCATGTTCACGGCCAGCTTCCGCAGGTCAGCATTCAGCTGGCCGGGGAGAGCGCAGGCACGTGGTGACCCCGCTCATGGTGGCAGACACCAGGTGGTTCAGGTCACCGTAGGTGGGCGTGGGCAGTTTTAGGGTCCTGGAACAGATGTCGTAGAGCGCTTCGTTGTCTATACAGAAGGTCTCATCTGCATTTTCTATGAGCTGGTGGACCGAGAGGGTGGCATTATAGGGCTCCACTCACCGTGTCTGACACCTTGGGCGAGGGGCAGGATGCTGAATGTGTTTATGATCCTGTCTGGGTACTCTCCTCCCGGATCTTACTGAGCAGAAGGTGCCCATCCCAGACCCCGTCCCCCCACCCAGGGAGTGGGTCAGCTGGAAACCCTGCAGGCAGTCACAGCTCTCAGCCTCCTTTCTGACAACGTCCATCACTGACTCCATCAGCTCCGCGCCTTCTGTGTAGTGCCCCTTGGCCCAGTTGTTTCCGGCCCCACTCTGACCTGTAGGACAGTACAAGCCAGTCACTCGGCCAGGGCAGACAGTCATCAGTGGTCACCATAATGCAAAAAAGGGCCAAGTGTCATGTGAGGGTGAGAGCACCGTTCTCCCTACAGGTGGAGCAAATGAAAACCCCTACCCCAGAGTTACAGGACAGCAGCCTCCCCTGTTAGAAATTAAGTCAGGAGTCAAACCTGAGACAGGCTAACAGACCTCGCTGCAGGTGGCTCCTGCCCGTTTTCAGGGAAGGCAGTAGCCACGGCCCTCAGCTCAGCTCCCTGCAGGGAGTTGACATCAGTAGCTGTTCACCTTGAGGAGACAGCTGGGCCTTCCTCCCAAAGCCCGTTTAGGAGGCAGTTGGAGCCACTGCGAGGATAGGAGGGTGTTCAGGGGCCCTGGATCCACGGTTCCCACGGCGATGACCTTGGGGCACTCCTAGATTTTGAGTGGCCCTGGCTAAGAAGCCGCACCCCAGTCCTCCCCACAGCTCACCGAAGATGAAGTTGTCCGGCCTGAAGATCTGCCCGAAGGGCCCCGAGCGCACAGAGTCCAGGGTGCCCGGCTCCAGATCCACCAGCACAGCGCGGGGCACGTACCTGCCACCTGAGAGGGGCGGGGGCATGAGCGAGGGGAGGGCCGCGTTCCCAGGAGGGCGGTGGGGGAGGTCGGGGGTCTCACCGCAGGCCTCGTTGTAGTACACGTCGATGCGCTCCAGTTGCAGGCGGCTGTCCCCGTGGTAGGTGCCCGCGGAGTCGATGGCGTGTTCATCCGAGATCACCTCCCAGAACTGCGAGACGGGAGGGGCCGGACAGGCCAGGGCCAGTCACGGGGGCGCCGCAGCTCCCCTCCCACCCCCACCGTCATCCGCACCCCCATCCCTAGGCCGCCGTGTCCCTGGGTCCACCCCGGCCGCCCCGCCAGCCCCCAGGCCCACCGCGTGCCCGGCAGGGACCCGCCCCCGCCCCTGCCAACACCTTCCCTGGTCACCCGCAGGCCCGAGCTGGGCCCTCGGAGCCCCCACTGCCAACCTTGGCGCCGATCTGGTTCCCGCACTGCCCGGCCTGCGTGAGCACAATCTCCCTCATGGCTAAGGCGGGATCAGGCGGGGAGAAACGCGAGGAGGAGGAGCAGACGCGCAGTGACCCAGCCCGCCCTCCGCCCCTGAAATAGCCCCGCGCCCCTCCCCCAGCCTCGCGTTGGGCTCCCTAAATCTACTTCTCCTTGATCAATCTTTTAAGTAATTCTAATGAATCTTCAGTATGACAATTGCATTTAACTTCAGAATTTCATCTTCTTTATTCCATTTTGTTAATTTACGTGATAGGAGCTTCTCCATATTCAGTCTCATGTTTTTCTGATAGAATTTGAATTCTTTCTCTGTATATTGCGTTTCTTGAATTACCTCAACAGCTATTTGGATTCCTGTATGAAAGGTCACATATCTCTGTTTTTCCTGGATTTGTCCCTGGTGCTTATTTAGCTTGTTTGGTGAGGTCATGTTTTCCTGGATGGTCTTGATACTTGCAGATTCATCTATATCTGGGCATGAAGAGTTCAGTCTTTATTGCAGTCTTCACAGTCTGGGCTTTTTTGTG